>NC_134402.1:422235445-422535445 GCF_038048845.1 Mixophyes fleayi | reverse complement strand
GTTTAGGCTGTGAACACCGGCTGGTGTTCCCCGTAGCGTGTAAGTGAGCAGTTCTGTTAGTGCACCACACCTAGTTAGTCCTAGTGTTTTGACTTAGTTGCGTTGCCGACCATTAGAACGTTGTTAGGGTCGGGTCGCTGTTGCAGTCAGTCCAGTTTGGTGGGTGCCATCTTAGTCTCACGGAGAGCGTAGAGGGAGGCTGTGTGTTCTTGTCATCCGCAGGAGTCGGGAAGGTGCAGGAGAACCGGATCGGAAGTGGGAGTGTCCCGGTGAGTATCACGCTCGATTCCCCCTTTCGGTTAGGCCCTCACCGGCAGGTGTGTGAGGTACTTGAGGCGGGATTAGTCCTCGGATTAGTCTTGGCCTTCAGTGCCTGTAGTCCCCCGCGTCTTGGCAAGAACAAAGTGAGGAGGCGGCAAGGAGCTTGGACTGACTGTGCCCTTGTTCTTTGCCGTAGTCTCGGACAGCCCTTACCTGGTAGGCACGGCCGTAATCTCTGCCTCTATCTTAGAGGGACGTGATTGGAGGTGACTGCGGCTGCGGATCTGCTGGGATTGGATCGCAGCTGGGAAATCGGAAGCGGACTGGAGGTGACCATCGTTTACAAGGTGAGTTCTTTTGTGTTGCGTCTGTCCCTGTCTTTCCCCGCAGGGGGCGTTACAGATAGAGAGATCCCAATCTCAGGCTAGTGCTAGTGTTAACTGCCACGGCAGTATATATGCCATATAGGTTATACGGCTTTATAATTATTATTATTTAAAGCTAAACTGCTCTATCTGATTCCAGTTTTCCACTAAGTGAATGTGGATTATGGTACCCAGTTGAATTTTGTAACATCTACAGAACCCAAGGTGATACATGATGGACAAGCAGCAAATGAAATATTGTAATGAAATTGAGATATTTTCTGCAAAAGTTTGCACTAATATTTTATTAATATTTGAGATGCCGTTTTGTCTGCTGCAGATGGAGCAGAGCCTAGTTTGCTATATGGCACAATTCACAGCAAAACTAGTGGCAAATCCATCACTCTACAGCGTTTTCTTGAAAAAGGGAGAATGATACATTAGAGGCTATTTCCAGAGCACAGACCGAGCTCAGTTATGAAAAAAGCAGCTTTGTACCCTTTGTGCGAATAGGTTTACGGAACAAGACGGCCATGTCTGCAGGCGAGCAGCAGTTTGCACAACCAAACGGGAGGTGTTGGCCAGAGTTCAGGTGTTCCTACTAAGGTATAGGCACACCAGGGTGCATTGTTTTGTGGAACAACACAGAAACGAGATTTCATTGTTTGGAGCGAGAGTTTTGCAATGAGATAAAGGATGGAGAGGATGGGTGTACTTTTGTTACTTGCTGTATGGCCACTTAAACTCCACAAAAGGGCTTGAATTTTGCAACAAGAGCTGGCATAGCTATGGTCACCCATTATACTTTTAATAAGACTAATTTTACATGTTTTACATGTTGCACTTCATGACATTTTTGAGGCGCAATGTAATAAAAAGTTTAACCCACGCAAAATTGTCACCTGTACCAGTGGCGGATCCAGGGAGGGGGCGATCGCCCCCCTACCAGGGGCTTGGCTGCTCTGATTGTTTTAAACACAATCAGAGCAGCGGGGCAGCACACTTTCACTGCTGAACGGACCTGCACATACTGTGCAGCCGCCGGCAGCCTTAGAACACAGAAAGGGGGCGGGACCTAAATCGCCCCCCCCCCTAAAATCGCCCCGGGTAGGGCAAATGTCTGGGTCCGCCCCTGACCTGTACACACTGATTATAATGATGATCAACAGCATTAGCTAGCCACTTCTGATTGGCTGATTGCATCTTGACCCCTCCCACTGATAGTACTTAATACATTAGTGTGACTGCTTTATTATATAAAGTTGTCCATTCACATTATTTAATTGATATTTCCATTTGGAAAGAAGATTCCCATTTTATTATTAAAATGGATAGTGATGTGTGTTTGTGTTTGATTGACTTAATTTGTATTTGTGTCTGCATTTAATCACTTTTTTTTTACTAAAAACACAACTTTCACATTTATCAATAACACTGTCAAGACACTATTCTCTCTTATGTATAGGGCACTTCATTACATTCCTGCATTGTGTGCAAATAGGGTAAAGTGAATTTCGCACTTAGTACAAACACTGTCAAGCCGCATCGCTGCAGGATCTCTATGCTCTGCCTACATTTTCTCTCACTATCATGGTACGTAAGTATAAACACTTATTACCACTGATGTAAACCTGGAGTATATGTTAGTCTTGTAGAGCTGGATGCATCTTGAGTTGCGTTCATCTGAGCATACGTACGTAGATACGTTTTTTTCTTGTTTGCTACTTTTCCTGCCTATGTTCTGGGTGAAAATGTGTGAAACTGTACACAAGCCTAATAATGTGCTGTTCAGCCATTTAAAAAATAGGATGAAAATTCTCTTAGGGGTTCGTTCCTACCACACCATTGTAACTTTTAGAACACATGACCTATAACTCATGCAGTAATATGCACTACTAGTACAATAGATTGTATTGGTAAAAGTGCAATGCATGTGAAGTGCAGGTAGACTGCGTGAAACTCCCTTTATGTTCTTGTGAAACTAATCAAGTCCGGTACACAACTCTCAGATGTAGCAGGCTGACAACCATTGTTTACAAATATAGCATATGCTAACACAATGAATAAAGTATTAATAGATAGTTTCCTATTTATATCAATGGGGTGCATTATTATATGTAATAATGCACCCCCTGCTGTGAAATATGAGTTTTGTGCCGCAGAGCAAGTGCTATTATAGAGTGAAACACTGCAGTAGTGGTGTGCTATAAAATGCATGAATTTTTGACAAATATACATATCATACAATTAAGTATTTTCTTACCATCATATAAAGTTATGTTATGGTAGATTTAACTTCGATGTTGAATTATGCATTATTTTTAATAAGAGAGAGGAACGATTTCCAACAGCTCTTTTTGGTGAATTTGTACCTAGGCAGAATCAGTAGCAGGTGTAATGCTGGATATATTGTGGGTGGTATAATCTGTAGCTGAAGATTGAAGGAGAGAAGCAGAAGGTATTGCTTAAATACATTTTATGAACACCTGTGAAGTAAATTAACGTATTTGATATAAAATGTGGTATAAAATGGTCAGTGCACTTAAATGTATTGGTATATTTCATGACTAGTAAGTCAGAGCAACAAAAGATAAGGTTATATTTCACAGCATTTTATACAAATATTCACTTCACTCATGTATTATAATGTGCATTACATAAATCTGAAAGCTATAGATGAAACAAGATTTTTTTAAGCTAAATCAAATGGATGCACAGAAAGTCTGTAGAGAGATTACGGATACTGTCTGAAAGTGATTAAATACAGAGATATCACACAGCCCTTCTATAGGTTACAAAAGCCACTACCAGTAACACATAATCAATCTACGTAATAAAAGAGGCAGCCAAGATAAACCCTTTCTAAAAAAAAAATACTGTTTTTGATAGTTTTTTCCATTTACTAAACCATGTCACAGTTGTGACTTCTTGTAGCTAGTGCAAATGATACAATTGATAAACACATACCTTAGAGATATCCAAAGCTTGACTCGGACACTGTTTTATGAGTTCGACCATGGCGCGCTCTTACTTGACTACGTGCAAATGCTTCCTCCCCTCCCCGTTCCTCCCTTTACAACGTAGGCTGTTGGAAGTGTCATTTGTGTGCGAGCATGAATTGTGTTCTTTGGCTTATGTTTCAATTTCGCGCATACACAGGGTGAAAAAACACAAAAGTACATCAAGTAAATATACTTACGTTCCTTAATGAATCAGGCCTGCAATGTGCATTAATGATAAAAAAAAATTGAACTCTTTCCTCCTTCTTCCAGGTCAGTGCACAAGCTTATGGGTAAGGGCAAATCTAGTGCAAAGCTAAAAAGTTGTTGTCTTTAAAAACATATATTTTACATTTCATTTTGCAGAAAATATGTTGTAGATATCAACTTGTTTGATTCCAACTAATGTGCCATAAGTGTGGAGTTTGTATGTTCTCCCAGTGTTCACTTGTATGTCTTCTGTATGTTCCCGATCTAGTAGAATAAATGACTCCTGAGCAAATTGATATAACCATTCAGGGCTGTACTGGAACTTAAAATCGACCCTGGCATTGAAAGCACATAGGCCCATTGTCAGGAACCCCTCCAGCCAGTACAACAAAACCCGGAATCTGCTCCGAAAGTCTGGTGTTCACTGGAGCCCCTAGTGGTGGGGACAGACTTGGCTGCAGACAGACAGAGGGACATGAGATGTGTACTGACTAGGGAGAACCCAGGGATATTGTGAAATAGCATACAGCGATGGTGAAGTCCAGGCAAAAAGGTCAGGGCTGGCGGCAAACAACAAATCCAGGAAACAGGCAGAGATCGAGGTCACAGGCAATACAGCAGAGTCCAGTACACGGTCCAAGGTCATACACAGCAAGATCAATCCAAAGTCAGAGAAGGGGAACTGAGCAGGGAGCAGGTAAGTATGCACAGAGCAGGAACTATAACCAGCAGTGAGGCCCAGTCCTCACTGCCTTAAATACTATGATTGACAAATCAGAAAGGAGGAGGACAGGGCTGACAATGAGCCTCAGGAGGCTGCTAATTAATTACTAGCTGGGAACTAGCATAGGTAATAAGATAACCAGGAAGTATGTATAAAAATAAAAGTAAACCAGTTTAAATCATATAGGAGCTCCCCCTGGTGTTGGAGGATGTCACTACACCCTCCTGCATCTATGCAACAAGGATAATCCCAAAGAATAAAACCAGAGCATATAAATAGAACACGCGCCCGGCTGCTAGATCACGCCAGGATGTGGCGTACCACTGCGGCTCGTGACACCCATCTGCTGTGGGCTCCATGCAAAATGACCATGGGAGGAGCGACTGTGAATGCCATTTTTTCAAAGCTAACAGCCGCTGGTGCCGTCAATGGTGAATCTGAAAAAACGTCAATCAGTGACAGCAGGGCCCGGTGAGAGCGAGGCAACGCCGGTCCTGTGTCAATCAGCCTTTCTGGCATTTGCCAAAAGTGCCAGATGGCCTGTCTGTCTCGGCTTGTGTGTGTGTGTGTGTCTGTCTGGGCTTGTGTGTGTGTGTGTGTGTAGGAACCGATGTGCCTGAATAAAGTTCTCATATTGTACAACAGTGCAGAATAACATGACGTTGTAAATAAAAATTTAATTATAAATATTAAGAATGTTTGATTTCTGAAAGTGTATAAATGAACACATATCATAGGAAGGCAAAGCTTGACATATTTAGTTTGACTGCTGACCTGAAATAACCAGATATAAAGAGAGACTAACAAATTCCAATACTAAACTTGGTTCATGCCCTTCAAACATAAAATGTCTTAACGATCAAAGCCATACATACAGTGTAACATTGTCACAGGCTGCTATTAACATTCACCTCTTGACCTGGTCTGACATAATTTACTATGTAAATTTGTGGAACTCTTTAACAGTTTTTGAATTTCAAGTTATAAGATGAAAGCAATAACAGGCTTGCAATATGTACTCAAGTTGTATTTTGTCATTTGCATTCAACTCAACATTTAGTATAGATGTTTTCAAACTTAATAACTGAACCGAAAGGCTGAACTCACCATAGATTTGGGGAAGAGCTTAAAATACAAAAATATAAACAATAGTACAGAGGGGAGGGAGAAGGTTAGTGAGTAAAACAGATGTCTACCAGACTCTAACTTGACAGTACTACTTGAAACAAAGATCAAAAAGCAAGAGGCATGTTTACTCCTGGTAAAAGGGAAAAACAGAGGTGAAAAGTTGTAAATTGAGGAAAGATGTAGGTCCAGCCCTATTCTTATAGTAAGGTAAAGCTGGAGTTAATACCTAGGTTATCTCTGGGTCCTGCCTGAGATTCATTATAGACCAATTTAAACTTTCAGAGCTTATGTTTTAGATCAATAGAACATATTGCCAAAGTAATTCTGTGCAGTCTCTATATTAAAGACAAATAGAGTATAACCATCTAGACCCATATAGGACATTGATGGACATTTATTTGGGATCAATACCAGTTTCAACTTTTCTTTTGGGTTTTGGATTCCAGTATAAAGTTGTTTTTCGTGGGGTGTCACATAGCGTTTTGCATAATTTAAAGAAACATACAATACAAAGTGTCAGAAACAAATGCATTAGAATGAAGGTCTCTGCCCCAATGGCTTCACAGTCTACATGGGTAATGGGAAACATACTGGAACAAATTACAAGGTAACAAGTGCTAAAGTTTGCCAAACAAGTTTGCAAGTGTATTGTTTAGGTCATAGACATGATTTTAAAAGACAATGGTGAAGGCAGAGGTGTCAGTAGTGCTACTGATTTAGGGTAGTGGCAGACAAGAGATTTTCAACTCTGAACTTCACCCAAAAGGTTAAATGTTAATCACTTTGGTGGGATGAAATACTCTGTTAGAGAGCTTAAAAGTTAGATGTGACACCTGCAGATTGCTTTACATTAATTTTAATGTAACAGTAATGATTTCTAGCATTTTCAATAAGAGACTGTAGCTACGAAAAATTCTATGGGGAGTGGATTTTCCTCATTGTCACGATCTGCCTCCGGCTGTAATACAGCATCTTCTCTGTGGTTGCTGCTTTGCCTATTCCAGATCCTGCCTGCAAGGGATTACCTTCTCATCATTGGATCCTAATCACCTGTGTCAGGGGTTTATATGACTGTCTGCTCATTTGTCTTTGTTGTTGGTCTCCCTGAGACACTCTTGTAATCTGATTGTCCCCTGGTATTTCCTGTTTGTTTCATCGTCTACTACCTTTTCTTGTGACCCAGACCCCAGCTTCATTTGACTTTGCTCCTGTCTGCTCCCTGACATTGTTTGGATCTACTGGCTTTTGACCCTGGCTTGCCTGACCTTCCTCCTGTCTGATTCTTCCATGGATTGTATTGTGTCCCCGGCTCCTCAGCTAAACCTGGTAATACTACTATCCTGTGCCTGCACTTCACCCATTGTACATGGGAACCTGCATCCTCAGCTTATGAGCTAAACCTGTTATATCCTGTTATCAGTATCTGCAATTTACCCTTTTATCTGGTATCCAGCGTCTCCAGATTCCAAGCTAAACCTGGTAACACTGCTATCCTGTACTTGCACTTCACCTATTGTACCTGGGAACCTGCATCTCCAGCTTCTGAGCTAAACACTGTATATCCAGTTATCAGTATCTTCACTTTATCCTCTGTACTTGGTATCCAGCCTCTTCTGCTTTTGAGCAAATCTGGTAATACTGCTATCCTGCACCTGCGGTTCATCCACAGTACCTGGTATACAGCCTCTTCTGCTTCTGAGAAAACCGAGTAATACTACTATCCTGCACCTGTGGTTCATTCACAGTACCTACTATCCAACCTCTTTTGCCTTTGAGTAAACCTTGTAATACTGCTATCTTGCACCTGCGGTTCATCCATTGTATCTGCTAATTCTATGGACTTGTACTTGCTGTTTAACCATTGACTGCATTGAGTTTTCACCTGTGTGATCTGGGTTTATAATAAAGACTGTTACCATCTCACACTACTCTCCGTGGTATTCATACTGGGAACCCCAACACTCATCACTGTGTATTATCACTGTGTATTATTGTTACATTTAAATGATACTTGAAATGCGCTTGATAAAAAAAAAAAAACAGCCTCCAATAGCATGTTTTATATTATATTATATTTTATATTTATTTTATATTATATTTTATATATCATATGCATTTACAACATTTTTTAAACTTTTCTCATTTACGCCTGCCCCACCATTTGCCAGGCCAAACACCAGTTTATCCAGGTCAGGGAGTGCTCCTGCTATTCATTCAGGGGTGCTCTCCCCGCTTCTTCAGAACACCACAAAGTCCCAATCAATGTTTCTGTAGAGATCTAAACAGTCAGCTTATCCTTATCCTAATGAAATAAAAATCAGTTAACAAGTCCAGTAGGAAATAAAATTAATAAAACAAACACAATAAAACATTGATAATTAATAGTTAACAATAAATGAATCCAGAAAAATATTAAAATCAAATGATTCGAAGGAACCATTATTTGCCATAGATGTAAATTATGTTAATTTGGAAATAATAATTTCTTCATGTATTGATTGGACTTCCTTTAAAAATAAGTATTCTGTTTCATGTTCATCTACCTATGCTATCTGTATGTTAAGTTTTCCCTGTGGCATACACTATGTGGGTCGCTCTTAGGTCTTTAAGGGAACAAGTATATGAACACTAGTGGCATATTAGAAAAAAGACTAAGGGGTATATTTACTAAACTGCGGGTTTGAAAAAGTGGAGATGTTGCCTATAGCAACCAATCAGGTTCCAGTTATCATTTATTTAGTACATTCTACATAATTACAGCTAGAATCTGATTGGTTGCTATAGGCAACATCTCTACTTTTTCAAACTCGCAGTTTTGTAAATATACCCCCAATACTCTTCCCATTTAAAGGCACTTTATTCAATGTCATGAGAATAATCCCTCTTTTTAACATATATAGCCTTAGAAAAGGTTACGTCTGATAGTAAAGGTGGTGACCACGTAGCCTTTGCCTTTCCCTCCTATTTTAATGATTTATTTAATTTAATTTAAATGTTGTCTGAAGTCATTTTTTTTTATTAACCATTACTTTTCTATATATGATTGTGTCTGTTTTATTCAATGTATTTCCTATTAGGCTTGTTAATTGATTTTATTCAACATATTGCACATAATTAAGATCTGCTAATTGTTTAGATCTACATATAAATACTGCCTAGTTGTGTTCTGATTGCCAGTTGAAAGGGTGAGTGCACCCCCCAAAACACATAGCAGGAGCATCCTCTGACCTTTGGTGACTGGGTTTTTCATCTGTCATATGATAGTCAGCCGTAAATGTCCAAAATTTGAAATATCCTCCTAATCCTAAGTGAATATGATATTATATATGTAGTGGAATGAAATGTGCTCTTGATCTACTTGAGGATAAGTTTTTCCTCTAGAGCACTTTGTGTATTATTTATCTCTCTCTCCCTGACATTACACCCATGTTTGGCCCTGGCCTGGTGGAAAATCCCAGCCCAATCCTCTATGTTTCTTGCTCTGATCCTCCATCTTCTGACCCCCCATCTTCTTAATATCCATCTCAACATTATCCAGCCTCCTAGTTCTGGACCTACCTTTCTTACGCCGTCCTCTTAGTTTCCCACTTAACACCTTGCTCACTATCCTCTTTTCCGGTATTCTTATCACATGACCTAGCCATCTAAGCCTATTTGCTTTTATTTTGGACACTATGGGGTATATTTACTAAACTGCGGGTTTAAAAAACTGGAGACGTTGCCTATAGCAACCAATCAGATTCTAGCCGTCATTTTGTAGAATGTACTAAATAAATGACAGCTACAATCTGATTGGTTGCTATAGGCAACATCTTCACTTTTTCAAATCCGCCGTTTAGTAAATATACCCCTATGTCTAGTTTGTTATAAAGTTTATAATTTTTTTCAGAATCTCCAAAGTATTTTTCCCCAGGGACTGTCTAGACCTGTATCATGGGGATCCTTAAATGAAAATTGGCCTACGGAGAATGGTCTGATATGCCGTGTGCCCTGCAACTGAGTGCTATGTTGGGCCTATCTCCCAGTAATAAGCTTGCTGGGGCTTTTAAATATTATTATGTTAAGTGACTGAAGCAGTGTAATGATATAATGTTCGTCTACCTCATCCATCCCTGATGTCATACCTCTGTCCGCACTGGCTGTAATTGTTAGCTCATTGCTATTAATGTTTGTGATATGATGCTTAATCGCATTCATGTGTCTGTCATGTAATCCTGAGGTGGTGGTAATAGAACAAGTGTAGCACAGGTACGTGTAATGCTGCAATGCTTGAACGGAAAGCATGGGGTAGCCTATTCTACAAGCATGGCACTACATCATAGTTGCCTACTCTCCCGGAATGTCCAGGAGACTCTCAAATTTTTGGGAGTTCTATCGGACTCCCGAGAGAGCAGGCAAAAATCCCGGATCCAGCTGTCGCCGTTCTTTAAGATGGTGGGGGCGGGGCTAAATGCTGCATCGTGGTCTCGCCCCCTGCTGCGATTGGCTAAAATTGCCTAAGATTGGCAGGAGGCGGAGCCTAACAGTGCACCGCGCGTGGCCACGCCCCCATCGACGGACCCCCTCCCGGATAGCTGCCTCCAAAAGTAGGCAAGTATGCACTACATATGCTTAAGATGGCGATAACTGAAAGAAAATGAGCGAAAATATGATTTATTCTTTTGAATGGTCAATTTGAAAAAGAAAAGTTTTAGGTTTTTAACATATTTAATTCTATTGTTTTACAAATGATCATTATTGTTTCTGCAGCGAAAAAAAAATCAGCCTTATTGCCGCTTATTAGTAAATAGACCCTACTGCATGTGGGGTCTATTTACTAATATGCGGCAATAACTACCTAAAACTACCCTAATGTTGTGGAAGTGGCCGCATCTATCTGTAGCGGAGAGGAGAGGCAATACATTACATTTCCCACAAAGCTGCAGCAGAATGCCAGGGTGGTTAACACTGAACAATGTGCTTTACCTTTTATGGTTCCTATCTGAAACTTTCTATTTTGGGGATTAGTGGTCCTTTTAAGAGCACTGCACCATCTGGTCATTAATGGCCCCCTGTGACATTGATTTAGTTACCTGGTAACGAGGCAAGTGTATTGCTACTTTTACATATTTTTCTGAGCTGGAAAATGTTAGTAGCGTCTGCGACTTTCACCGGAAATTCTTGGTGAAACACTCACGTCAGAAAACATTTATTTGCTGATGCCAGTAAATGCCCAGCAGCAGAAATGTACTTTTACATGCGGAAAACTGCAAATTCCTGAATAAAAACAACGTCTCCTACTGTTTATGGGGACAGGTCAATTTAACGTAGGGGGACATTTATTAAAGCGCAGATTAGTTTATGTATGATGAAAAACCTTGCGATAATCGCTTTTTTACAAAGAGTCACACTACACATGTCTGAACCCATTTATTTAATGAAAAGAATACAAAGAGCTCAATTCATCAAGATGAGCTTTGTCAAAAAGCCGAATATCCTACTGGATAAAAGAGGTGGGTGTCAGACATAGCTCAAACCGCATGCCTGCCTCCCCTTCTGTATCACCCCAGTGCTACAAGCATTGGGCAGCACGGTGGCTAAGTGGTTAGCACTTCTGCCTTATAGCATTGGGGTCATGAGTTCAATTCCCAACCATGGCCTTATCTGTGAGGAGTTTGTATGTTCTCCCCTTGTTTGCATGGGTTTCCTCAGGGTGCTCTGGTTTCCTCCCACACTCCACACAGAACAAACATTCTGGTAGGTTAATTGGCTGCTAACAAAATGACCCTAGTCTGTGTGTCTGTCTGTGTGTGTGTCTCTGTGTGTTAGGGAATTTAGACTGTAAGTCCCAATGGGGCAGGGACTGATGTGAGTGAGTTCTCTGTACAGTACTGCAGAATTAGTGGCACTATATAAATAAATGGTAAGAATAATAATAATTGGGCACACCCACTGGGCCCCTCCTGCTGGCACTGCCCAGGAAATAGAACATAATATTAAAATATATCCAAATAATAAATACATAAAGTGCCGTGCCCCCATTAGTAAGCAAATATGTAATAGTGCCCTCATTATGGTAGAAAGAAATCATAGTGCCCCGTATGGTATAATAAATAAATAATACCCCCTGTTTATAAAGAAAACTATTGCTGCTTAATAATAAATACACATAACATAATGCTGCAAGAAGGTGGATATAAATAACTGAGGAGTAAGAGCGCAGTATAGGGATTTGGGTCAGATGACAGGTAGTGTGGGAATATAAGCAGTGGCGCACGCAGGGGGGGTTTCTGAGTCTCTAGAAACCCCCCCTGCGCTAACTAAGTGGCCACTGTCCTATACAGCAGCCGTGGCGCTGTCAAAGAAGCGTCCACGGCGGTGCTGTATTGTATACAGCACTGCCGCAGACGCTTCTTAGACAGCGCCGCGGCTGCTGTATAGGACAACGCTGGCGAAATGCGCTGCATGCGCAGCAGCTCTCTCTCGTTCTTTTTTTTTTTTTTTGGGTCGGCGGGGAGAAACCCCTCCCCCCAACAATCCTCCGTGCACCCCTGATAAGGATATACGCAGCTTGACGGACTAGAAGGCTCAAGATTCTTTGGGATCTATTGGCCACACATAACTTGACCGCTGACTATTTGCCAACAGTTGTCTTTAATGGCACATTTCAATGCTGTTTTTTAAAGGGATATATCACAACATTGAAAAAAAAAAAAAAAAAGTAATAGATGATCCACTGAATTTATTTATTGAACAATTTGTTTTTCGTTAATTTCCAAATGTTATCCTGATATAACACGCATTCTGAACACAATGGGTCTGATCCATCAAGCATGCATTCTGAGTGCAACCTGCGTTCAGTATTGAACGCATGTATTCTGAGCGCAACCCATGTTCAGTATTATACGCACGTATTTAGGCTTTGCGTCCGCCCGAATTCAGCAAGGAATGGACCTGCTGTGCTCTACTACAACGGGCGCAACGGGATGTGTCCAATATTTTTTCGGATTTTAAATTCACGAAAGAACACACCAGAAAATAAAAAAAGAAATCTTGAATTATTGTTACCTGATAATAATAAAGGCATTCATGTTAAAACAGTAAAAAAAATAATAGCTTGTTGTTATCCCCTCCAACCCCCATGAAATACATTTATTAGGATGTTCTCAATGTCTACTGAGCATAAAATAAATTTTAACCGATACACATGATTGCAAACACATGTTATAGCATGCATAGAAGCCTGTCATCACTACTGATCAGGACTTAGACTAGCCCTTTACTGGAGCAAGAGATACGGCAGAAAAATAAGTAACTTTGAAATGGCCAGAGCTTGAATCTGACGTGGCTGCGTGTGATCGAGTTCGGCATCCCTACTGTACATTCATTAAAGGAAAAAAACGCCCCTTTCCAGCCCAGTTCACTCCCCAAAATCGTAGGCTGTAGTAAGTGTCCTTTGCTTTCGAAGATGCATGGAACAGGACTGCGTTCATGGACGTTTCTGCTGGTTCTAGGCATGCGCAGAGTGATATAGCGTACAATACGCTTAAATCAGCACATGCGTGCCAAATCCCCCTCCCCCAGTGAAGTACATTTATTAAGATTTTCTTAATGTCTCCTGATCATAAAATATATTTTTACAGCTGCTCCTAATTACAAACACATGTTATAGCATGACTGCCATCACTACTGATCAGGACTTAGACTAGACTTGTAGCTGGAACAAGAGGTACGGCAGAAAAGCAAGTAACTTTGAGATGCCCAGAGCTTGATTCGGACGTGGCTGCGTGCGCTTTAGTGTGGCACGATCTTACTGTACATCGACTACCCAAAAATCCCTTTCTCCTCCCCACTTTCTGAAATCTTATGCTGTAGTAAGAGTTTTAAGACGGAGCGGACAGGTCCGCGTTCTCAGACGTATCTCCCGGTTTTGGACATGCTCAAAATCGGCAAACACATGCCTTGATGAATCAGGTGCTTAAAGTGCACCCTTTACTACAAGACTACATATTCCGGTTCTATTGTTTTTCTTTATTATTTATTCTATTGTTTTACAAATGATTATTATTTTTTACTGCATGTGCACATCCCCTCGGACTGGCCCAGTGAAAGTTAAGTTAATCCTTACCACTCTCCTCCAGTGCACTTCTTTAGCAGATGTCACATGATGCTTGAACTTCTCACTCCTCCTGCGCACACTTAGTCACCATGGTTACAGATATGATGGTTGCGGGTGAGGTTTGAACTTACAGAAGTGCTGTAAACGACAGGCAGTAGGACGAACCAAAAAAAATAAAACTCTGTTTTGACGTCAATTTAAATTTCGACCTCTATATCAGTATTGTTAAAGCGGCAATGTCGGGTCCCTAACCCTGACCTTATTCTAATTCTTAACAAAACCCTAAACCTAACCCTAAGTCTAACCCTATTCCTAACCCTATTCCTAACGCTAAGCCTAAGTGTAAGAGTTAGGTCGGATGAAAAACGGCATTGCCGCTTTAAAAACACTGAGGTCGCAATTTAAAATGACGTCAAAACACGATGCTGATCTTACTGCTGATCGTGATTTGCTATCACACTGTCGGGGACTTGTGTCATTGTTAAGGTCAGTCATCATTTATTTTGAGTCGTTTGACAAGAGAGTTTCGTTTTTTGGTTTGTGGTAGTCACTGTCGGTGTTATCAGCACCGTTAAAGTGACTACCACTGATGTGCAGCAGTTCTACAGCATGGCAGGTCACAACTTCTCTCACACGCGGGCACACAGTGGACTGGATATCAGAGGTTATTGCATAACATCCCCCTGCAACGGGAATCTCCTACTGTTATCACATTCCAATATCCAGGGACATGAACGGGGCCTACTGCAGCCCAGCGGAGGTCAGGCCCCGAATGTGAACACAACTTAGTGCTTACATAAGGATCTCTTTATAGTTCTCCTACTTATTTTCTAATTGCAGCTACCTGTGCTATATTAATTAACAGAGGTACCCTCAGTATGCAAACAGAAGCAAGGAAACATGTTTGGAAGGTTAAGAAGCATGTTAGTAATATAATAATAACACTTTCAAACCTATTTATTAAAAAGTAGCTATAGGACTGGTGTTCTATCTCCGCTTGTCGAAGCAATAGAAAATCTCCTATCTCCACGATCAGTGTCGGACTGGGGCATGAAGGGCCCACCGGGGAATGCAACACTAGGGGCCCACCAAAGGGTGTGTGGTCAGCCATCATAGAGGCGGGACCAGACACTAGAGGGGGAGTGGTCAGTCCACAAAGGACAGCTAGCACCTTAGTGCAGTATATAAAGAATGCAGTGTGTGTATAAAGAATACAGTCTTGACCTGTCCCTTAGATTGGGCAGAACAGTCACCAAAAATCACGATTGTCCCACTAGACCAGGATTGGCTAACCTGTGGCACTCCAGGTGTTGTGAAACTACAAGCCCCAGCATGCTTTGCCAATATATAGCAGCTTATTGCTGGAAGGGTATGCTGGGACTTATAGTTTCACAACACCTGGTGTACCACAGGTTAGCCAAGCCTGCGCTAGACTCAGATCATTTGACAGACTGTCCTACCTGTTGTTGTCACTTTTACCACTTGTGGCAGCTGGTTTCTTTAGTTGCGGCTTGTCTGGATCCTGGAATGTTGAGGGCCCTATTTGGAAAAAATAATGGGTACATTTAGAAACGTCAACCATCCCTACCATTAAATAAACAGCACCCACATTTAATAATTAGGCCTCTCTCAAGCCTCAACATTAAAGTAATAGTGCTCACATTTGATGAATAGATCTGTTTCCCTCCAACCAACCCCAACATTAAATTAATAGTATTCCCATTTAATAAATAAACCTATTACCCTCCCTCCAAACAGTCCCAGCAATAAATTATTAGCATTTACGTTTAATACATCCATTTCCCACGACCATTCCTAGCATTAAATAATTAATATTCACATTTAATAGATAGTCCCCACACTCAGCCCCACATTCAATTATAGACCCAAACTAACTCAGCATTAAAGGTCCCATCACCCCCTCCCTATAGTGTTCTCTGTGCAGCCCCCCTCACTATAGTTTAGCATAGGCAGCCCCCCTATAGTTTAGTATAGATAGGCAGCCCCCCTATAGTTTAGTATAGATAGGCAGCCCCCCTTTGCCACACGGTAGTGGCCCCAAAACAATGTTAAGCCACATGGTAGTGTCCCCAATGTTATGTCACGCAAGTGTCCCTGATTCATATTATGCCTGCAATAGTCCTCTCAATTCACACACACACACATATATATATATATATATGGATAAATATATATATATATATATATATATAGATAAATATATATTTATATATCCATATATATATTTATATATCTATATATATGTATATACATGTATCTATGTCTCTCTCTCTCTCTATATATCTCTCTCTCTCTCTCTCTATATATATATATATATATATATAAAAGAAAAAAAGCAGATGGCGCTCATGAAAATGCAAAAAAAAAGATATGAGAAATGTATTCCATAATGGTAGTACTTTTCGAGACCAGTGGGCTCTCTTTATCAGGACCATTAAGCACATCAATTAAACCATTTAAAGCCAAAATGCAGTACCTGCAAGAGAAATGTTTTATATAGATTTTAATAGCTCCCAAGCGCAATGTGTCACTTACCTGACTGTGAAATGCTCCGGCATGCTGCTCCTCTGGGCGGCTGCGACAGGAAGACAACTCCACCTCCCCTGCTGAAGTTAAAAAACACACTACAGGGCAGGTGCGAGAGCCAGACAGGCTCTCTGCACCTGCGCGGCAGTGTGTTTGTTACTGACACTGCCGCCGAGGCCCGCAGACATCGGGCAGTCAGGGGATCTCTGCAAACTCCGCCCTTATGTTGGAGGGGGCGGAGCTTAATCGCGCCGGGGCCTACCGGTGATTAGTCCGGCTGGCCAGCAGGCCAGTCCGAGACTGTCCACGATTTGCAAAAAAAATATATATTTGTACCACCAAAACCCTTGTTAAATAGACTTCCCGTGCCAGAGAAAGTCGGCTAACTTTATTACTAGCAGGTATTACCTCCAGCAGTAGCACTGCTATCTGTTTTCACTAGAGATAGGGCTTCTATCCTTTGATAAATAGAACAATCTCTGTTATAAAGACTATGGGCCTGATTTATTAAGGAAAGTAAGGCAAAAAAAATGAGTACATTTGCTCCTGGACAAAACCATGTTACAATGCAAGGGGTGCAAATTAGTTTATTATTTTGCACCTAAGTTAAATCATACTTACCAACTTTCTTCAGCTCTCTTCCGGGAGTCAGCCAGTGCAGGTGGGCGTGAGGGGGGCGGGGCAGCCAAAATCGCGTCATTTCGGCCCCACCCCCTGTGACGTCATGACACAAACGCGTCATTTGACAGCGGGGGATGGGGCTAATTCTGCTCACTTCACTAGGAAGTGGGGCACTTCCTAGTGAAGTGGGCAGAATTTGGGAGATTGCCACACTCACCCGGGAGTCCGGGAGACTCTGGCAAAATGCGGGAGTCTCCCGGACATTCTGGGAGAGCTGGCAAGTATGAGTTAAATACTAGCTGTTTTTTCATGTAGCACACAAATACTTGATATCTTTATTTTTACACTGAAATTTAAAGTTGATCTAGGACATGTCCTACCCCAACTATAAATCGGCCATCACATTTTAAATTTATCCCGCCCTGCAATGCAACAAGGTTTTTCCAAGGGACAAAGTTATTCATTTTTTTGCTTTACTTTCCTTAATGAATCAGGTCCCATATGATAGGTTTATGTGGGGATGTCACGTTGGGAAATAGGCCAGATTAGGATGCCATCTCTTTATAAATCACCTTACTCTTTGTGCTGTAATGTTGCTACTCTCCCACAATTAGCTGCTTAGTCTAATAAAGATTTGCTTGCATGTTTCATATGCTTGCATTTATCAGGCACCACCAGAACCGATACATTTAAGTTTGAACTAGCTTGCCCTGGGCAACTGAGTGATTTGTCTGCTTTTAAAGAACTTTAAACATGTGGGCATAAAACCCTGTTTGATTGCTTGGGATTTCCTGTGTTCGAATTTACTTAATCAACATGTTTGCAGTCACATTTAAATGTACTGAGAGATATAGAATTAAATATTTTTTAAAAAATATATATAAATAGCCTTGTCAATTACCTCACTATTTACAATAAATTCTGGATTAACACACGCTAACCATGCTGATAATTTGTTTAGTTTTTCTCTTTAGGCAGTAAAATCTAACTCTGTTTAGTCCTCTAAACACAGGATTTTTCTCCCTAAGATGAAAGCTTTGGTAATAACCTTTGACTAATTACGCACAAAAAAAAGCATTTATTGATCAAAGACAGGTCTATTTTTGCTATATTTTTAAATGCACTTCCAATTGTGCAATTTTCCAAGTAAACACACACTAGAACCAGACGAAAAAAAGTTAGATCCCTATAAAACATGAACATAAAATGCCTTTTGTATTGTAAAATAGAGTGTACTTCTACAAGCCATGCTTTCAACATTATCAACTTAAAAATAGTACACTTAAAATTCTTTTGAAAGGGGAATACCACCCAACTAGTGTTAAACACAATGGGCCGGAAGATCCGACAGGGTACCTGGCCACAGAGGGCGTCACCAGGGAGGTTCCAACGCTTTCTGCTGTCTGAGATCCATCTGTAGTACCATCACTTTCACGCAGTAAGTCACCGTACTATAGTGATTGCAGGAAATGATTGAAGCCAATAATTAGTGCAGCACACAGCTGGTGGCCGGTTGGGTTCTTGGGATGAATGTCTCTGGGTTTCAAATGAATGGATATAAGCATCATGGGCCTGATTCATTAAGGATCTTAACTTGAGAAACGTCTTATTTCAGTCTCCTGGACAAAACCATGTTAGGGGGTGAAAATTAGTATTCTGTTTTGCACATAAGTTAAATACTGACTGTTTTTTCATGAATGAATTAGGCCCCATATGATCATCTCACGCCCCCTAATTTGACTACCTGTCTAAAGTAAAGTAAGCCCCAAGGTACACCCTGAGTTTGCAGCTGACATCTAATTGGTTAATGGTGGTGACACATAACTGCTGGGGCAACCAATTTGCCAGTAGGTAGCTCATCTCCAATCCAGGACACGCAATTCTATGTGTGTCCTGGAAAATTTACCATGGACATTCTGTGTCTCATGGAAAACTGTAACATTAGACCTGAGTATGGGCACCCAGATCACAAAGTGTATCTAAGTAGACTCAGCTATAAAAGAGATGACTATTAAACGCACATGCCTAAATAGAGGCAATCCCAGACAGGGAGCACAGCAAGCAAGCTCTCTACACCCAGCACAGCAAGACCCGAGGGATGAGTTTGTTACAAGGACAAAGATGTATTGACAGAAAGTCAACCACTGCTGCATGGGTCAGCAGTCATTGGTTTGCATTTTTAAATCTGAGTACTCATCACTAACTGGTATGATTCGTCAATCACCAGTTTAACACGGTAAACCCTCCAGGCAGATTTATATCGCCAGCAACTGCTGATCTTTGATGGATGTCCTGAAGATTCCACCAAAGATTGTACAAAACTCCTGTCTGAATTTTCAGTTAGTGTATAAAGCAATGTCCTACATTGAGCACTGTTGGTGAATGCCAATATCATTAAAAATGTTATTTTCATTTGAAATTAACCTTTAGTGCCAAGGGCAAAACTGCAGTGGTCTCCAAAGTCATTGCGATGGTCCTGTGCTGTGTGAGAGTCACCTGATTTTTGCAGACAGGGGAACTGCTGTAGGGAAGCAGAGGAGTGAGGGTGGAAAGAGTGGGAGATGGGAGATGGAGATTCACTGGGAGATGGAGCTTTGGGCAGCAAACAGCAGTATTGGCTGACAGAGCTCTGTGTCTGCATTGGCTTTCTATACACTGAGCTCTAGCATCCAATTGGATTTTAGTACGGGACAGGAAGCAGAGCTCTATCAGCCATTACTATCACTGGCTGATAGAAGCTTTGTGTGCAAGCAAGATATGCATCCTATCTATATAAAACAAACACATAAGTCTGCCCTAATTGATCCAATTGATCCAGTATATTTCTCCAATACAAAAGCAATAGCATGAGTCTACAAAACTGTAACTCTGCTGTGCCCATGTCTGGTTGTCAGGGGTGGACGCCTCTCCCTGATGTTCGGGTGTGTCTGTCGCCTAGCAATGGAATGCGACTCCCCCCCGACTACACCCCCCGCCCTCTTTCTGGGGCATCTAAACATGCGCGCCCCCAAGGCTAGGCAACGGGCCATGATCCCACTCTCCGTGGCTGAGGTCACTGACTGCTGAAGCTCTAATGAACTCCCCTATTTATAGGAGACTTTGGTATTTGACTATTCTCCTTGGATCCTGATTTTGGCCACTGTACTCAACTCAAACTTTACGAAAGTAAATACACTAAACCCTTAAAAAAATGATACACCCCTATAAAGCTTTCCAAATATATGGGCAGCACAGTGGCCTAGTGGTTAGCACTTCTGCCTCACAGCACTGGGGTCATGAGTTCAATTCCCGAGCGTGGCCTTACCTGTGGGGAGTTTGTATGTTCTCCCTGTGTTTGCGTGGGTTTCCTCCAGGTGCTCCAGTTTCCTCCTACACTCCAAAAAAAACATACTGGTATGTTAATTGGCTGCTATCAAAATTAACCCTAGTCTCTCCCTCTCTGTCTGTCTGTGTCTATGTGTGAGTGTGTGTCTATATTAGGGAGTTTAGACTGTAAGCTCCAATGGGGCAGGGACTGATGTGAATGAGTTCTCTGTACAGCGCTGCGGAATTAGTGGAGCAATATAAATAAATGATGATGATGATGATGAAATAAGTGTAGGGGCAGATCTGGTTGCCTTAATGGTATAAAAATAAAAAAAGCAGAATGATGATTAAGAACATTTTCTCCAAATATCCCAAATGAAATACAATAAAAATATATTGATTTTACTATGCTTATAAAAGAAAGCCTTATATTCTTTAAAAAATATGAAAAAGTAAAATTTGCTTGGGTACACAAAGTAGATAAAATGTTACACTTAAATGACAAATAGCAAATTGTGACATTTGCTCTGATTATTTATGTGTTTAAATAAATAAATGAATAAAATAATAATACTAACAATGGAGATCTCAATTTAATGCATGCACATAGAGCATTATTTTATTTTTTTTAAAGATAATTCATAGCATATATTATTTATCTTATTTCTTTTATTCTCCCGGTCAACCTTAGACTTTGGGGTGCATTAAGGACAGCAGCCATAGGGCTCTGTTATACATTTGTACAATTAAATTCACTTTACAGGAATTTTGGCTATTTTTGTTAGCTGTGTATCCTCTTTTTTTTAATAATGGGTGAAGTTATGTGTATGCTATAAAAACAAATATTTATTTAATGCACCCTATATTTACCATATACTTAGCATAAATAGATTGTGTGCAATGAATTTAATATTGTTTTGGACAAACCCCATAAACTTGGCAAAACAAAACAGTTACACAAGTTGAAACCAAGAGCCGACTATAAATTAAAAAAAACACAGCAATTGTTTTAGTCTCATTTGAGTGACACCATCTAATGAAAATAATATATGTAATATATGTGTTGTAATATAAGCTGGGCAGTGTTGATGTATGTTTTATGGCTGATCTACAACAGACATTTATACTGGAGCTCTGTTGTACCATAAAGATTAAGAGTAAGTTATTGATGGAATTTATGTGTACAAAAGAAGAAAAATGTAAATGTATAACAACTTGTTCCACCTACAAGGCTCATTCCACCCTATAATGTAAAACACATTGAAATAGAATAGATCAAATAAACTTAAAGAGAACCTGCCAAGTTTAGGTGAAAGACGCTCTTACTTGGTACACTATGGGGTATATTTATCAAACGACAAAAAGTTCAATTTTCAATGGTGATAGGGCTTGCAGATGATAACTTCCCTATGGGCAATAATATTTAACAAGGAGTGTGGGGGTACATGTAGTGTGCAAAAGTACAAAAAGTATATGTATATATTAACACACACTCTAACACGAATGTATAAATCTGTGAGGAAATGAGAGGTAAATTTGACACCTCATTTGAAGAGCCTCACAGAGTATAACCAGGGTACTTTCTAGTCCTTTTGTCCCCCAAACCTCTAGTTATGTATTAAACTCTGTTAATTTATTATGAATTAGGGATGCTCAGGCTCAGTTTTCTAAAAACCGAGCCCCCCTGAACATCCCAAATCCGAGTACTGAGCCGAGCCTGCTTGGTACTTTCCCGATTCCTCAGAACTGAAAGCAAGGTAAAATGTCACTATTGGGTTGTTGGATCTCGTGGGTTTTGAATTCCATAAGTACCTCCCTCCACCAGAGATCCGGCGCCATTGCTCAGACAGACACAGGAGAGATAACAGCATTCTTGTCACTCTCTAGTGCCATTGCTCAGGGCCATTGCTCACACAGAAACAGAAGAGGTACCAGTGTTCTCGCCACTCACCAGTCTCCAGTGCCATTGCTCAGTGCCATTGTTCACACAGAAACAGAAGGGGTAGCAGTGTACTTGTCACTCTCCAGTCTCCAGTGCCATTGCTCAGTGCCATTGCTCACACAGAAACAGGAGGGGTAGCATTGTTAGTGGGGGCCCAAACAAACCAAGCATTTCATCCACAAAAGTGGCAGTCCTTGTTGCTGAAGTGCTTGCTTTGTTAAACTGTACATGTCCTTTTTCACATATTTCCAAGGACAATTCTATCTTGCACTGTTTGACATTTTGGCCTTGGTCTATCAACTTGTGTAACAGTCGACAATTCAGGTGATAACAGTATTATTAGGTCGCCAATTTACATGGTGGACAGTATGATTAGGTAGACTATTCAAATGAGGACAGTATTCTTATAGGACTAAGGATATGATTAAGGACAGGTCTACAGACAGGCATAGGAACAGGTCTACGGATAGGGATACAGAAAAGGACAGGTATAGGCATAGGAATAGGGACAGGTCTATAGACAGGGATGGGGTCAGGGACAGAGTTAGAGACAAGGATAGGGACAGGGTCAGGGACAGGTCTAGAGATAGGGACAGGGTTAGAATTATGGAAAATTCTGTCTACATATGAATTGTCAACCTAATAAATACTGTCTACATTTCAATTGTTGTCCTAAAAATACTGTTGATGTCATTATATAGTCAAGTTTATAACCTTGTCTAGTTTGCTGCCCATCAATCACATTATAGCAATACAACATAAGGGTGGGTGGGAAGTCCGAAGGACAATTCCATCTTGCACCACTTTTCTTCTTGTCGCTTAGTATCCAGCCAGCTCGCTGCAGTCTTTGGCCGAAACTGGATGAAAATAATATTGTGACCTGTGAGGTGGTCAACATTGACTGGAAATGACTGAAAATTAGTGTTATTGAGTTTAATAATAATGTAGGGACCAAAAAAAGAGCCAAATTATGTGATTTTAGCATATTTTAGCAGTTTAAAATAAAAATAAAAAATACAGATCCAAAACCAAAACCAAAACACGAAGTTAATACAGATCCAAAACCTAAACCAAATCCAAAACACGGGGTTCAGTGAACATCCCTATTATGAATATATTTTAACCATGGTTTATGTTATGGTTGTATACATTGTCTTGTTAATTGTAATTCATGTTTTCTATTGTACCATGTTTGCAAAACATTCATAGTCTGCCAGCAGCATATTGTGGGACACTGGAAACAGGAAATCAAATGTAAATTAGCATCCTCCCTGTTCCAGAATCAGGGAGAAGGTATCACTTGTTCTGTTTTAGCACGTGGTGGAGATAATACGGAAATCACAATTATGAACCATACAAATATTAAGGAACTTCAGATGACTTTACATTGTGTTTAAATCCTAATTATAGTTAGCCCCTTTTGTCCTGCTCACAGAACTACTCCCTGCTGCTAGATATCATTATGTAATAATACCCTGGTTGCAATAGGGAGACCTGCCCTCATAACTGGTAAGGGGAAATGTGAGCTGCAAATGTTCATAAAGGCGTTGCTCACTGGCCCAGTGAAATCTAGTCCTGATTGGTTCTTGGTGCTGTCAAACCCTCTCTCTGATTGGTTACCCTACACAAACATCCACTAGGATTGGTACATTTCAAGTGCTTTTTTTGAATTTATGGCAGGGATGTAGACTGGTTTTATCATAATATAAAGAGCACATGTCGTCATATTCAGTGTGTACCATCTTGTACTTCTGGATGATCAGGAAGTCTAAATTGGTGAGGGGTTAATTCTCCTGCTAGACTGATTGAAGAATCAGAGTACTAGTGAAAGACTATGAGGATCAGCAAGTCTTTTTTCTTCACCTAGATTTCCTGCATGTTCGGTGGATCTGTGTGTGCAGCAAAAGCGTGATGACAATGGTGTAGAACCGCTAACTTGCAATCATCAACAGGAGAGACGCCTCTGCAGCATTGAAGCAAGGAGTGGTATCCTAGCTACTAAATGACTGGCATTGCACTGTACTTGTACTCCTGGTATGTTATGTTGCACCCACTTTAGTGTGATTGTTTTACCCATTCCTGTGCTATATTCACTGTTGGCACTTTGTGTTATTAAACTTAATGCTTGCTTTATTAGATATTTTGCTGGGTGTGCAAATATGTTCCCATGTCCACAATACTGAGAGCAGGCAATAGGCGAAAGGTAGCTCAGTAAGCAACAATATAGTGTGGAAGTCTTTGCCAAGTAAGCCTGGTCTCTCTGCCGGTTGGCCAGGGTAATAGCCTGCGGGTGCCCCAGTAATGTGACAATATTTTTTTTTGTTTCAACTACTTACTGCTGCTTGCATCTGCTTCATCTCGATTCCGCACAGCAGGTTCTCTGAGTCTGAGTCCTCAGATATGCGAAGATGCAAAGGTTTGATGGCTGGAAGTTTTTATGTCAGTGTTAGTATAGTTTAGGTACTTATTATTTAAACATATCCCATTGTGAAAGTTTAACAGTGTGCATCAACTTGTACTGTTAATTCAAATCTCCCAATTTAGTTGAACTGCCATTTCACACTGCTTACCAAGGTATTCTCCCAAACCTGGACAGTCCCATCATTACCTACCAGAAATTTGACATAAAATAAGCCACCTAAACCATGCCCAATTCTGACCACACCTCTCCCAGATAAGGCAAAACTATACACATTTCTGGTGAGAACACAGCAAGTCGTTCCCCTATCGGCTATCAGAAATTGGTATTGCCTCGGAAAACTGAACCATAAACAGATCATACAGTTTGACTATTGATTCTCCCACAACTCTGATTGACAGTCTCAGGCCTATTGCAGTTAACCAGTTGAGCGTGTGGGGTTATGAAGGGTCGACAACCCAGTTCTGGTTTTGGACTTTAATGACTTTAAAATATAGTTTGTGTAGGGAAATATTTATGAAGGGACCTGGTTTCCATTTCATATTTTCCTATTTCACTTCTTTTTGCCTTCAAACTCCTTGAATGGGTTGTCTACAACCGTCTCACATCCTTTCTCTCTTCTCACTTACTCCTTGACCCGCTCCAATCCGGTTTTTGCCCCCTCCACTCCACTAAAACTGCCCTAACTAAGGTCACTAATGACCTTCTCCTCACTAAATCCAAAAGACACTACTCTCTTCTTATCCTTCTTGACCTTTCTGCTGCCTTCGATACCGTTGACCACGCAATCCTTTTGCAAACTTTCAAATCCATAGGCTTCTGTAACACCGTCCTCTTCTGATTTTCTTCTTACCTCACCAACCACTCCTTTTCAGTCTCTACACATGACTCTACATCCCCGCCTCTTCCCTTACCAGCTGGCGTTCCTCAAGGTTCCTTTCTTGGCCCCCTCTTTTTCTCCCTCTGCATCTCCTCCCTTGATGTCCTCATCCTCTCCTTTGGCCTCCAGTACCACCTTTATGCTGATGATACCCAAAGTTATCTTTCATACCCTGACTTCTCCCCTTCCCTTTTGTCTTGTGTCTCCTGCTGTCTCTTGGCCATCTCATCTTGAATGTCCCAATGCTTCCTTAAACTCAATATTTCCAAGACTGAGCTTATAGTCTTCACCCCTTCCAGGACTCTCCCACCTCCCCCCATCTCTATTACTGTTAATAACACTACCCTCGTTTCAGTACCTCAAGTCCGATACCTTGGGGTCATCGTTGATTCCTCCCTCTCCTTCAAACCTCACATTCTGTCCCTCTCAAAATCCTGCTACTTCCACCTTCAGAATATATCCAAGATACGCCCCTTTCTCACCACGGAAGCCACGAAAACCCTTGTTCACTCGCTTGTAATCTTTCGCCTTGACTACTGTAACCTCCTTCTCTCTGGCCTACCTGATTCTCCCCTTGACGCTCTTAAGTCTATCCTCAATGCTGCTGCCTGCCTCATTTTTCTCTCCTGTCACTCTATCTCTGCTGTCTCCCTCCAACAGTCACTACATTGGCTCCCCATGGCCTACAGAATTAAATTTAAACTTCTCACCCTCATCTTTAAAGCTCTTAGTCAATCTTCCCCTCCCTACATCTCCAATCTCATCTCTACCTACACTCCAACCCGCCCCCTCCACTCTGCCTGTGACCGCCGCCTCACTACTTTACTGATCACCTCCTCTCACTCTCGTCTTCAGGACTTTGCCCGGGCTGCTCCCCAGCTGTGGAACGATCTTCCATGTTCCATCAGGTTAGCATCTACTCTCAAAGGCTTCAAGCGTGCCCTTAAGACTCATTTCTTTATTCAAGTCTCTCAGTCCTCCTTATAACTCCCTTGTCCCGGCTCTCTCCCCCAGTTAGTACCACCCTATTTGTGTCTCCTCCTTTCCTTTAGGATGTAAGCTCTCAGGAACAGGGCCCTGTTTCCTTGTTTGCTCCTTCTACTATCCCATCACCCTCTGTACCTCTTGGCCTGCTTCCCTAGCCCTGTTGTCTTAAGCATCGGCCTACTTCTCGCTGATTTCTACCATCACTTTCACTCATTTTCCCAGAAATAATTTGATTTGCTTTACCATAACTGTGTGTGTGTGTTTTATATTTATATATTTTTGTTCTTCATATTTTGTTCTTTATGTATCATGTTGTGTTATGGGTCACTGTTTTCTGTATATGACATATACGGCGCTGCAGACCCTTTGTGGCGCCTTATAAATTAATCATAATAATAATATCAGATTCATCCTTGTGGCTGAGACCACAACGATCGCTATAATGCCCCGGGAGGATCGGCATTTAAACTACTGAGAGCTCTCTATGATTGCTGTTGCCAACTAGTAATGATATGAGCCAAAGAGATCCGTTACACCATTTGTAACTAGCGTAACCCCTGTTTGTCAGGTGGGTTTTGGTGTGTTAGGCTTATCTCCTACCTTGTAGTATCCTTGGGTCAATGTGACTCAGTCTCTGCCAACTCAGGATACGTCAAAGCTTTCAAACAGGAGTCCCTGGACAGGCAGGTTTGATAAGAGAAGAACAGGTGTCATGTAGGTGCAGTAGGTGAAATAATAGACACCACTGATGAAAATAATGTGTGCCAGGTTATCTTTATTATATAAATAAATATTACAAATTGAATTCTCTACAATATTTTGCCTTTATGAACACTTTACAAACACTTGGGAGCACAAATCAAATTGTAGCATTATGTTATTTTGCCGTACAAATTACAAAACCAAGATTGGTTTTTAGTTTTTGCCACCCAAGATTGCAGTGTTGCACATTTACTGGCCACACAGTGATGGACTGGGGAGGATGGCAGGTGTGATTGGTGCAGTACAATCCTGCAAAATGAAATAAAGAATGTACGAGCCTGGCAATTAAATTAAACAAGATTTACTGGGAAAATACATTGGTGATTATTTCTCTTTTTTCTAATTGTTTTTTGAGAGGAAAACAGTCTGATTTTCTATACTCTGTTCGGAGGTGTTGTTAAATTGGATTTTTAATAGAAAACTGCTTGCTCATTGTAGTGTACACATAGTAAGTATAATGGGAGCAATGGACAAGCATTGTACAGATATTTTACTGGCTTTAAACAGGGGACACACCCCTAAATGCATATTCTGCACCCCTTGAAACACATTCCACAATACAAAATGTTTGGGGTGGGGGGGTTGCATGTGGGTGCTTGAGAGCACCTGCATTCAGTAAGAAACAGTGAAGGTTATTTGTCATATTCTTCTGCTTAAGTACTTTGACAAATGCATTAAGAAGTTATTGTTATGGATCTTCTGTCTCTTACAGTGCATGTGGCTGTTTATACAAGTAAGAATGGTTTTGTGAGTCAAGATCATAGCAAGGATGAGGGTGTAAAATTTGGCTCATTATGATGGGAGGAAACAGGCAGGCCAGGGTGTTCCTTGCCAGGGGCAGGCTAGGCTGGGGGGCAGGAGGCATATGCCCACCGGGCCGGTCCTATAGTGGGCTACTTTGGGCTGGGTCATCTACATTTGTTTTCCTTTAAAATGTTCCTAATAGGTTGCTGAGTCGAGTCTTGTCCAACGGGCTAAAATTTGCCAGCCCTCTCCTGGCAGGAACTGATGTGAGTGAGTTCTCTGTACAGCGCAGCAGAGTTAGAGGCGCTATATAAATAACCGATGATGATGATGTTGTCAAAGTCGTATAATTGGATTAAAGAAAGTATATTGATTAATGTTGTTTTACCACGCGATCGGTACGCCACGTTTCATGGTGCAATCGCACAATAAAGCACGCACGCATACACTCGCACTTTCACATTCACTTATATATATATTTCATATTTGTAATGGTTCCATTCCACAGTCGTTTATGAGCAGATGTTATTTGGTTTATAGTTATATATTATAAGGTTATATGTACACTTTAGTGATAATTTAAGTTCAGGTCACAGGAAGCATGTCATGTTTGATATCATTCTAATCCCCTATTTATCCACAGTTTTCCGGTTCATTCCCCGAAAGGATCGCACATTGCGTGCGCTAGTTATCGATGATAGGGAATAAATGATTACAATGATATTGTATGTATAATGCTAGTAGACCAGTTTAAACTAGTTCTTGGCGGGAACATTAGTATTCATCCTCTGGAGAGCTGACCCCCACCCTTGGAAAGCTGACCCCCACCCTCAGAGAGGGTTGTTTGAACTGACCCATGGACTGAATTACACTGGACCTTCCTGAAGCCTGAACCTATGGAAACTTGCCAAGTCACCTGTATTGTATTTACCTGTAACACCAAATGTATATATACTGCTCCCTGGAATCAGCTAGGCAGTCACTCTGACCACAGTCTTCAGGACTGAAGAACTGTCTAACTGGATCCAGCAGAGCACAGTTGAGCACAGCAGGCGCAGCGTATGTATCATGTATCGGCTGTGCTGTACTTATCTATTGAAATGTTAAACCTTTGCTTTTGCTAAATAAATTACTTGTGCTTTGGAACCACACAAAATATCATAGACATTGGAAAACGATGAAATTACTTTAATAATGATGATCAATTTAACACATTTACCATATTTCCATCCTCACTTCATTTAGTAGTCATCTAGCAGATTTGAGGCATTAAAATATAGACAATGGTAAAAACATTGTTTTCAAGCATGAAAGCTTACTGGATATTCATCTGTTCATAGTCACAGTAATGATTATGCCTCTGTACAACTCCCAGGATGCTCTGCTAGTCTGCTGCTATGTCTGTCTTTGGCTATTTATTGTCCTTACTCTTCAATTTTACATATGGTTTGTCATCATTTCAAGTAAAGAACCAATAACATAAAGTTATGACAGAGTCAGCTCTATACAGTTTACAATAATGTCTCCTGACACCTGGCTTTATGTTTTATTGACACGAAAACATACCAATCCCTGGCTCCTTTTACACCTTTATACGGTTGGACAATTTGTTACCTTCAATTCCCTAAACTTCCTTCAACCTTGTATTATAAATTATTTTAAAAGCTGAGTGTAATAACTGCAATGACACAGAAGACTAGAGAAAACTACACGGCCAGCTCTGCTTACAGAACTCCCACACAACACTAATTAGAAGCACATAAATCTCTACATGTAATGGCCATTTCCAGATTAAAGAGATCTAATTCCTATATGATTTATTTACTTTGAGTGTTGCTTGAGCTTCTTGTTTTACTAATACAATCTCAACGAGATAGTGCAGAGCAAGCTTGTTATGTTTTAATATCTGAAAGAGAGAAAGAAATACAGTTACACTACAAATTAGTAATATGAATTTTATTCTTCAAGAAATTACATATTAAAAAGACCTGTAATTAAGATCCAAAACTCAGAGCTCCCATAAATACAAACAATATAAACAAAAATCAAAGTATATGTCTCTTGAATTCAATTAACCATTCTCATTACAGTTGTTGCGCAACTGTACCATGGCTCAGGATCGGAGTCCTGGGTATCACACAGCCGCATAGGTGGGTCATACCGCTTTCATACTGCCGCCCCGGCAATATCCTGGGTTTTTCAAGCCGGGTTTTTGCCGGGGCTCGGAGCGTCCCAGCTCAGAAACACCATTCATACTGCACCTCGGACCCGGGAATTTCCCGGGTTGACCCCATTCATACTGCACAAGTCTGTGCCCTGGCAATTTGTGGGAGTCATCACCAGAGCAGATTTCATTGGCTGAAAAATGGTGATGTCATTGAAAGGTCACTGGTTTTTTGACGCATAAAGATGATGCAAAAGTGGGTGGTAATTGTTTACCACATTACTTTTCATCATGGCCGACGACAGCCAATCAGCTTGTTTTCTGTGCAACCCGGTTTGAAAAACCCGGGTTGCACCATTCATAGTGCAGGCAACCCGGATCCGACCCGGGAATTACCCCTCGATAAATCCCGGGTTGAAGACCCGGGTTTGTAGACCCGGGATTTTTGACTTGTACCATCCATACTGCACCAAGACCCGGGTCGTTTGAGCTCGCCCGGCAAAAACCCGGGATTTTGGTGCAGTATGAATGGGGTATCATAGATTTGCGTATAACCAGACAGCGCTATCAACAGAAGTCATGGAAGCTATGACTGATCAAGCGGGTTTATTGACGAGGAGATTAATCACATTAAGAACACTGTATGCTGCTCCTCCATGTAGAGACATAATACCCAGATATGCCACCGATAGATAACTTATTGTATTCCTAGCAACGCATTTAAATAGTCTATTTGAGCAGACTATCTTCATGAAGCAACAATTAAAGAACCCTATATATATAAGCACCTCAACCAGCAAAGGAATAATCAAGAAATGGGAAAACAAGAAGAGCCGGAGAGCACTCATAGTGTAATATTGCACTAAAACAGGCTTATTCGTTGTGGTTTCTCTAATCACCATCCCTTTAACCTGCTTGGGTTCAATTTCACACCAGGATCACCACAAATGGTTAACCAAGAATAGAACAGAATAATGATACACCACACAAGGATCTTCTAAAAAATAAATTTATTGCCCAATGGATTGAAACCCCTTACAATGTTTAAAATATTGTATTTCTTATGTGTACATCAATAGTCATCTGCAGATCGGCCTTCCTGGAACAGTGTTTTGGGTCCGGACGAAAAAATTTCATCAGGGGTCCACAGGAGAAAGATCCAGCCAAAATAGCAAACAATGAGCAAAATAACGAAACTCCAGCAATCTTGTTTAGATAATTTCCCACACCCCTGACAGCGTTATTTAAACTAAACGTGTTGGTTGATCTTTACATACATCCAGCACTTTCTACAGGCAAATAGCCAATCTTCTTTGAACAGGTTTTTTTTTGGACTACACCCAAATCACAACTCAGTAAATTACCAGGTGTGACACTACACTAATCAGCAGTTTTTAAAACTTTTGCTTTTTTTGTAAAACAAACAGGTGCTTTAGCATCCCATACAGGCAAAACTTCTGTGCACAGTTTAATTCTTTTTGTTTGGACCAAACACAACTCACAACAAGTAAATCTGCAGACGTGGCACTACAGTCAGGGATGCTGAAAGGGGGGGGCGGGTACTATTTACCCAGGCCCGGGGCATGCCAGGGGGCCTGGCCCGGGCCCTCTCTGCTGACGGGGTTTTGTTTTTTGTTTTTTTTGTTTTTTTACTTTATTTTTTTAACCATGTCTTCTTTTTCATTTTCTTTTTTTTCTTGAACTTTATTTTTTTAACCTGTTTGTCTTTTTTTTGTGCGCGGGGGGGGATAGACGCCGGTGCCGCAATCATGTGAGTATACAAATACCGGCGTCTTCCCTTCTCCGTTTGCACTGAACGCCCAACATTCAGTGAGGAGTGCTGCACAGAGGAAAGAAGACAGAAGAGAGAAGAGAACAGAGAACAGAAGACAGTAGAGAAGATAAGAAAGGAAAAGAAAGATGAAACGAGGCAATACAAAGGTAAGTAAAGGAACATAGTAAAGGCACAGCGTGAAGAGAGGGGAGGGAAGGGGAGAGGGGGGAGAGAGAGAGAGAGAGGGAGAAAGAGAGAGAGAAAAAAAGGAAGAAAGAAAGAAAGAGAAAGAAAGAAAGAAAAAAAGAAAGAAAGAAAGCAAGAAAGAAAGAAAGAAAGAAAGGCACAGTTTGGTGATGAAGAAGACGGGGGAGAAAAAGGCACGGGGGGAGGCAAAGTTTTGCGATGAAGAAAAGGGGTGGAGAGAAAGAGGCACAGTTTGGTGATGAAGAAGAGGAGGGAGAGAGAAAAAGGCACAGTTTGGTGATGAAGAAGAGGGGGAGAGAGAAAAATGCATAGTTTGGTGATAAGGAAGAGGAGGGAGAGAGAAAAAGGCACAGTTTGGTGATGATGAAGAAGAGGAGGGAGAGAGAAAAAGGCACAGTTTGGTGATGAAGAAGAAGGGGAGAGAGAAAAATGCATAGTTTGGTGATGAAGAAGAGGAGGGAGAGAGAAAAAGGCACAGTTTGGTGATGAAGAAGAGGGGGGAGAGAAAGAGGCACAGTTTGGTGATGAAGAAGAGGGGGGGAGAGAAAGACACAGTGTGGTGATGAAGAAGAGGGGGGTGAGAGAAAGCCACAGTGTGGTGATGAAGAATGGGTGGGAGCAGCATGCACAGAGTGATGAAGGGAGGGACAGCATTCAGGGTGTGAAGAGGGTCAAAAGCAGCATGGTAGAGTGTGAAGGGGAGAAAAGCAGCATGGAGGGCACAATGTGATAATAAGGGGGCATAGCTTGGTTGTGATGAAGGGGCACAGTGTGATCATAAGGAGGCACAGCGTGGTGATGATGAAGGGGCACAAAAATGTGCATGTGATGGCACAGGGAGCTTTTGGCAATGTAGTATGTGCAGGCGCGGGCTGGGAGAGGGAAGCCCGGGGGGCACACAGGCGGCCGCATCACTTGACACGCGATGCGGCCGCCTGTGCGCTGACGCGGCCGCGTCCCGTGTCCTGAGATACGGCCGCGGTGAAAACAGGATATACTGCATCCGGGGGGAGGCCTACCCCCGGCCCTAATAGCGGTAAGACCGAGCGGCCCGCGGGGTCGCTGCCCCCCTGCCCCCCAGGCCAGCCCGCCCTTGAGTGTGTGTGAGGTAGGTGGTGGCTAATTAATGGGTGCTATTTTGCTTGTGGGGTGATGGTGGGGCAATGTAATAGTGGGGACTATTAATAAGATGGGGTGGTTTGGGGACTATTGAATGTGGGGGTGAGTTTGGGGAGAATGAGGTCTCTTTATTAAATGTGACAATGAATTATTTAATGGCCGTGATGGTTGCGGGAAATAGGTATATTTCTGAAATGTACATACTATTAATTTATTGCTGGGGCTGGTTGTAGGGAGGGAAATAGGTTTGTTTATTTATTAAATAAGAATACTATTATTTTAATGTTGGAGCTGGAGGAAGGCCTAATAATTAATTGTGGGTTCTATTGATTTAACACTGGGGCTGTTTGGAATTATCTAAATGCACCCATTTTTTTTCCAAATAGCCGCAACTAAAGAAACCTGCAGCCACAGGTGGTGAAAGTGAGAAGAACAGGTAGAAGAGAGCAGGAGAGTGTGTAAAATGTTGTGATTCTAGTGGGACAATCCCAATTTTTGATGAGTGTTCTGCCCAATGTAAGGGGCAGGCCAAGACTGTGAGCTCTTTCTGTGCACACTGTGGTGCTAGATGTCCTGAAAGTCAGGAGTTCTTGGACATATGTCATACTCCGGCAAATTCAGGGCATAGTGAGTTTGACCTGCTAGCCATGCCCAATGATGCATATTTACGCCCCCAATTGTATGACCATACCCACTATTAATACGTGGCGGTGCAATTTTTTTTAGCGTGCTCGACTATAAGGGGGGCCCCATGAAGTTGTTGTACCGGGGCCCTGAATTCCTCTTGGGATCCCTGACTATAGTAACCAACATTTTTTAAAACTTTTACTTTCTCTGCAACACAGCAATTTTCACCACCATTTGTTGGCTGTCCTTTATAATCCCATGTGAACACCACTGTGATGCTGACACCTGGCAGATGACAGACACAACAAGTTCTTTCTTGAATAAACTGTGCTTTTATTGTTTACATCACCAATAAGACAGCACACTTTCATCAGGATGACACCAGGTGACCCAAACTCTGGCTAGACACAGTCCTTCTGCCTAGTCACCGGCCAACTAGCTGGCATTGGTTGCGCTGCACAAATGAACAATACAGGTTTATATACAATTAACCCCTCCCTTTTGTCTATCTATATCATTAGACCCTTTCCTCCAGCTATGCATGTTCAACCTAGGAGTCTTAAGGGTAAGTTTATCAAGCTATGAGTTTCTAGCGGGTTTGAAAAGTGAAGATGTTGTGAACCAATCAGATTCTAGCTATCATTTATTTAGTACATTCTACAAAATGATAGCTAGATGGTCTGATTGGTTGCTATAAGCAACATCTCCACTTTTCAAACCCGCCAGAAACTCGCGGCTTGATAAATTTACCCTTAAGTCTGTAAGAACTCAACCCTGTTTGCAATCTGTACCTGCAGACTCCCAGGGACCTCACCAGGTGTTGCAAATAAATATATATATTTCAATTGAGGTTTTCAATAATTCATTTAAGCAAGCATACAAATGCAAAAACACATACTATCAAATACAAAAGTATACATTGTAAAACATTAATATAATAATTATTATTATTATTATTATTATTATTATTATTATTATAATTAACATATTAAAAATCTAGAAAGACTCCTTTTTCTCTCAAATGGTTTAAGGGGTCCCTTCCGCTATAACTTAATTGAAAAGCTCAAATCCCTGACATTCCAATAATCCTGGATCTGTATGAAGTGTTTGGGAAAAATGTCTATACAATTCATGTGTGCTGGATTTTCCTTTGCTGTTCCAGTGTTGTTTCACAAAGTCTACATTTAGGGATTTGATGGTCATACCCAGGGCTGCCAAGAGGAATTCAGGGCCCCGGTACAACAACTTCATGGGGCCCCCTTATAGGTGCGCATGTTGAAAAATGTTGAGGCCCAAAGTTATGGGTAGGTGTGGTCATACAATTGGGGGCGTGGCTCAGGGGGGATCCAGAAGTTAATTGTACCGGGGCGATTTAGGATCCGCCACTGGCGTGGCTATGCATCATTGGGGCATGGCTGGTGGGAGAAAAGCGCTAGGCCCTGAATTCACCAGAGTGTGACATATGTCCAAGCACTCCTGACTTCCAAGACATCTAGCATCACAGTGTAGTACAGAAAGAATGCAGTGTGTACACAGAGAGTTCACAGTCTTGGCCTGTACCTTACATTGGGCAGAACACTCACCAAAAATTTACATTGCCCCACTAGAATCACAGCATTTCACACACTCTCCTGCTCTCTCCTACCTGTTCATCTTACTTTCACCCCATGTGGCCGCAGGTTTCTTTAGTTGCGGCTTGTCTGGGTCCTGGTATGTTGGGGGACCCTATTTGGAAAAAAATGGCTACATTTAGAAAATTACAACCAGCCCCACCGTTAAATCAATAGCACCCATGATTAATAGTTAGGCCTTCCTCCAGCCCCAACATTAAAATAGTATTCCCATTACCCCTGAAATAAAATAGCAACCATTAATTAGCCACCATCTACCTCACACACACTACATGCCAAAAGCTCCTTGTGCCATCACACACATTACTGTGCCCCTTCATCACCACCATGCTATACCCCATATGATCGCACTGCACCCTCCATGCTGCCTTTGCCCCTTTCTTCATCCCCCTGTGCCATGCTGCCTTTGTCCCTCCTTTCATCATCCCCCTGTGAAATGCTGCCTTTGTCCATCTTTTCTTTATCCTCCTGTGCCATGCTGCCTTTGTCACTCTTTTCTTTATCCCCCTGTGCCATGCTGCCTTTGTCCCTCTTTTCTTTATCCTCCTGTGCCATGCTGCCTTTGTCCCTCTTTTCTTTATCCCCCTGTGCCATGCTGCCTTTGTCCCTCTTTTCTTTGTCCCCTGTGCCATGCTGCCTTTGTCCCTCTTTTCTTTATCCCCCTGTGCCATGCTGCGTTTGTCCCTCTTTTCTTTATTCCCCTGTGCCATGCTGCCTTTGCCCCCTCCTTTCATCATCCCCCTGTGCCATGCTGCCTTTGTCCCTCTTTTCTTTATCCCCCTGTGCCATGCTGCCTTTTGTCCCTCTTTTCTTTATCCCCACACTGCCTGCTCTTACCTCGCGGAACTTTTCAACCTATCACTCTCCTCTGGTGTAGTACCCTCCTCATTTAAACACGCTCTCATCTCTCCTATCCTCAAGAAACCCAATCTCGACCCCACATCTCTTGCCAATTATTGCCCTATCTCTCTTCTCCCCTATGCCTCAAAATTACTTGAGCAGATTGTCTGCAGCCGCCTAACCAGGCACCTCTCGGACAATTTCTTTCCTGACCCTCTCCAATCTGGCTACCGCCCCCTCCACTCTACCGAAACTGCCCTGGCCAAGGTTACCAATGATCTCCTATCGGCCAAATTCAAGGGTCACTTCTCCCTACTCATCCTCCTTGACCTCTCCGTGGCCTTTGACACCGTGGACCACCCCCTCCTGCTGCAAACCCTTCTCTCTCTCGGCCTCTCCGGTTCTGTCCATGCCTGGTTCACCTCATACCTTGCTAACCGCTCCTTCTCTGTATCCACGTCTGGTTCTTCCTCCTCCCCCTACCCTCTCGCTGTAGGAGTCCCACAGGGCTCCGTTCTCAGCCCTCTACTCTTTTCGCTTTATACTTCCTCCCTGGGTGCTCTCATCTCTTACTTTGGCCTTCAGTATCACCTTTATGCTGACGACATTCAACTCTACATCTCTTCACCTGATCTTTCCTACACCCTCCTCGCTCAGGTATCTGACTGCCTCTCCGCCATCTTCTCCTGGATGTCGGAGCGCTTTCTCAAAATCAACATTTGCAAAACTGAACTCATTGTCTTTCCTCCTCCCAGCCTCCCATCCCACCATGACCTCTCCATTGTCGTTAACAACACCACCATCTCCTCTGTCACCCAACTCCGCTGCTTGGGTGTCACCCTTGACTCCTCTCTCTCTTTTGCCCCCACATTCATTCCCTCGCCCAAGCCTGTCGCTTCCAACTACGCAACATCGCCCGCATACGTCTCTTTCTCTCTCAGGAGGCCACCAAAACCATCATCCACGCACTCATCATCTCCCGATTCGATTATTGTAACCTCTTCCTCACCGGCCTTCCCCACTCTGTCTCTCCCCCCTGCGCTCTATACTCAATGCGGCTGCAAGACTCATCTACCTCTCACGCCGCTCCTCCTCTGCCTCCCCTCTCTGCCTTGCCCTACACTGGCTCCCCTTCCCTTACAGAATTCTTTTCAAACTCCTCACCACCACTTACAAGGCTCTCTCCCACTCTACTGCCCCTTATATCTCTAACCTCCTCTCCATTCACACTCCCGCCCGCTCCCTGCGCTCGGCCAATGACCGCCGCCTCTCCTCCACTCTGATCACCTCTTCCCATTCCAGAATCCAGGACTTTTCCCGTGCAGCCCCCCTTCACTGGAATGACCTCCCTCGCTCCATCCGCCTCTCTCCTACTCTGTGCTCCTTCAAACGTGCACTCAAAACTCACCTCTTTCTCAAAGCCTACCAACCATCCACTTAACCCCCATCTCCTCTGCTCTTTCTCCCCTCTCTCCCATTGCCTCAACTGGCTCCTCTTGTGCCTGGTCTGTTTAACCCTCCCTTAGGATGTAAGCTCGTATGAGCAGGGCCCTCTTCCCTCCTCTCTCCTCACCTGTTCTTCTGCTCCGTGTTTTTTGCATCAGCCTGCCTGGAGTTTCTGAAGTATTGGTACTTTTTGTTTATTGTTCTGTACTGTTTATACATTGTATAGTCTAATGTTTGTACTGTGTACGGCGCTGCAGAAGCCTTGTGGCGCCTAACAAATAAAGGATAATAATAATAATAATAAAATCCCCCTGTGCTAGGCTGCTTTTGTCCCTCCTTTCTTTATCCCCCTGTCCCATGCTGCCTTTGTCCCTCTTTTCTTTATCTCCCTGTGCCATGCTGCCTTTGTCCCGCTTTTTTTTATCACCCTGTGCTATGCTGCTTTTGTCCCTCCTTTCTTCAACCCCCTGTGCCTCTCTGCGTTTCTCCTCTTTCGCTTACCTCTGTATTGCTTTCTTTCATCTTTATTTTCTTTTCTTCTCCCTTCTCTCATCTGTCTTCTGTCTTCTTCTGTGCTCAGCTCTTCACTGAATGTTGGGCGTGACGTGATGATGTCACGCCCGACATTCATTGCAAACAAAGAGGGGAAGAGGGACACCGGGACCACGATCGTGTAAGTATTACAATACACACACGATCTACGCGCCTATATAAGGAGGAGTGAGCAGAGAGCGAACCATGGAATGGGAGAATGGGGGCAGGTGGTAAGAGAGGGAAATCTGGGGAGAGGGAAGAGAGAGAACTCTGGAGAGAAGGAAGTAAGTTAACCCTGGAGAGAGGGAAGTGAGAGAACCCTGGTGTCACAAATGTGCTCCCAGCGTCGGTGACTTGGGTGTTTACTGTATGGGGTTACACACAATTCCAATGCTCAATCTTTCTCTCACCTATCACACAGTTTATTGATTCGCTGAATCGCCCCCAGACAGTATCACACACACTTAGGTTCTGCCACCACCTATTGGATAGGACCCCAGTATACTGTCCAACACTGGCACACAATCATCCTTGTTATACACCGGTTAGCAATGCAAACACCAGCAATCAAAGGGTTAACACTTAACACCTCAAGACTCTGTTGCACAAATGTACACACTGGCACACACTAGAGTTGTTAGTCAAATGTATTAACAATTCACACACCAGCAATCAAAGGGTTAACATGGCCAAGCAATGTTCTTCATAAATGTTTAATAGATTTGTTAGAGTATCAAGGACAAAACTTATTAAATGTTAGATTTAATGTACAAAGGTACAGGGCATTTGGATATAAAATCAAACAGATAACAATTGACATAAAAATAAATAATGCATAACAGTTATAAAAATAAATGGGATGAAATTACAGAGAATAAATTACCTATGCCTGGAGCAGGCAGAGGAGATGGACAGTCCTTCAATTAGATTGAGACCCCAAGAGCTGACTCTTTGCCCCTTCACACACAGGTTTTTTAAGCAAACTGAAATGGGATGGCATTCAGAGAGTGTATGTGCTAATGTGGGGAAAGAAATGTCCCCTGGGCGTCAACTATGGTTTGCTTAAAAATATTCAGAAAGTTTTGTCCTTTCTTAACTTTTCTCAGAAATATCTCAGGAACATAACTCCCCCTTTAATACACCAGGCATAACCTCCCGCACATTTACATACCGAATATGATGGAATTACAACAATATCAAATATCATTCCAAAGAAATGTGACTACTGCGGTTTCCCAATACAGTTGGTATCTATACTTCACAACCCTTGAGCGGTTTTTGTCCCTGAGTACAGAGTGGCACACTGATTTCCCAAAATATGAAATATGAAGACATGTCCTATGAAGTTGATATTTCTATATACCTGCATAGATAGGCTTCATGTTTTGCATTTGCCTACAAGGTTCTCACCTAGCATATAGCTTTCCCTAATTTTTACCATACCTAGTGGTTACTCTAAGTTGGAAATGGCATGCCAGATCAAGGCAATGCGTGGCTATGATCTGTTGAATAGTTTCCTGACAGAATGTCTGCTGAGCCTAATTACCTCCCACTTGCCTAATCCCACTCCTGTACATTTCTATTTATCAATGTAATATTTTTTGAGGAGCCTGACATTTAATATTTTATTTGGAACCCTCATCTGACACCTGGAGAGTGGGAAGTTAGAGTACCGTGGAGAGAGGGAAGTGAGAGAACCCTAGAGAGAAAGAAGTGAGAGTTCACTGGAGAGATGGAAGTGAGAAAACCCTGGAGAATGGGAAGTGAGAGAACCCTGGAGAGAGGATAGTGAGAGAACCCTGGAGAGAGGATAGTGAGAGAACCCTGGAGAGAGGATAGTGAGAGAACCCTGGAGAGAGGATAGTGAGAGACCCCTGGAGAGAGGATAGTGAGAGAACCCTGGAGAGAAAAAGTGAGAGAACCCTGGAGAGATAGAAGTGAAAAAACCTGGAGAATGGGAAGTGAGAGAGCCCTGGAGAAAGGGAAGTTAGAGAGAAGAGAGAGAAGTAAGAGAACACTGGATAGAGGGAAGTGAGAGAACCTTGGAGAGATAGAAGTGAGAGAACCCTGGATAGAGGGAAGTGAGAAAACCCTGGATAAAGGGAAGTTAGAGAGAAGAGAGAGAAGCAAGAGAACACTGGATAGAGGGAAGTGAGAAAATCCTGAAGAGAGGGAAGTTAAGAGTGGAGAAAGGGAAGGGAGAGAACCCTGGAGAGAGGAAAGAAAGGAAATCCTGGAGGAAGGAGGGGCACAAAAGAGTGATAATGACAAAGGGAACATATTTATAAGGAGATTATAAGGAGGATGGTGAAGGTGGCAATGATGATGCTGAGAATAGGGTGGATGGATTTGAGGAGTGAGATGGAGAAGAGGTATGAAGAAGGGATAAAAAGTATCACACGCCAGGCCCACTGATCATTCGGTCGGTTCCAAGCTAACCTCTCTGTGCCTCTCCCCCACCACTCACTGGTGAGCAGCACAGCAGCTTCTGAGCAGCGCCATCTTGGAATCGGGTCTGCGCATCTCTCCTCATTGGCTAGTGACCCTATTGGCCACACTATAAAAAGCACCCTCATTCATTAATTTATTGCCAGTTCTTTCTGTCTATCCCCTAGTGTGGACGTGCTTTTCTGGCTCCCTGTATACCAAACTCCTTGGTCTCCTTGCTGCCAGCATACCTGGACCTTAGAAACTACCACTGCAGAGCTTTTATACAAACCAGACCCTGTCTCCTTGTCCTCCTGCATTTCTTCATCATGAAGTTCTTCTCCCTGCTGCGCGCTACTTACCTGTCGCAGAATCTACCTCCATTACCTCTCCAATGGGCCTCACTTAGCACCAACTCTGAGAACCGCCACTTGCGGCACAGAAGCAGCCAAGATCATAACCCCTTGCGGGGTCACTAATGAAAGCCTTTGGTGTCATTAGATTCTGTGCCTCCCTGTAGGTGGCGCTAAGCTAATCAGACCCAAAGGATCCTTCCTGACCATCGTCATGTGACAGAAAGGTCACATGACGATGGGAATTGAAGGATTGATGGAGGTTTAATGTTTGTAAGAAGGAAAATCTGTGTGTAAAATGTGTGGGAACTATTTCAACTGTTGTCTTCTGTTTATTAGCGGACACATTATAAAAATGTTTTAAAATTTGCCTGACTTCTACATTTTTAGGCTAGTTCCTAGATTCTAATCATCTGTTGAGCCCTGCTTTACGACATAAGAGGGTTAAAAGGAAAAGAACTGTCTAACTTCTATATAAAGGTCAATTTCTAATAAAAGTACCATTATTATCTATTATTTTTCTCTGTGCTCAGTTCAACTAATTTCAGGCCACAACTTCCCAGTCTTGCAAGCAGTCTCGCACATTTGACTGTATCAGTATCGGGCATTTTGCCATCAAGGCTGATGATTGGATCAGAGCATGCACTGCGTTACTGCTCCACCCACACTACTCCTGCTCATTGTGGCTTTGAACATTGTATTATTAAGCCATAATTAAACTGCTGACCATTGGTTGGAGTTTCCTGCTGCTTTGGACATCCTTACACTTTTATTCAAGTGTATTTCTAAGGTTAGATATTTTTTTTAAAAAAACAATTCCATGAGTAGGTGACAGTTAGATAGGGGCGAGCCTCAATGAATATTCCACAGGGTTAACTCCATACTACATACTACATTGAGTACATTTAAATGCAATTAAGACATTTTAAAACTAAAGAACTGTACACATTTTCATGTACTTTTATGATTCAGCAAATTTCAGAATATTCATTTGTATTAGGCATTATTTTGAAGTAATTATTCATCAAGAAGAGGCTAAAAGATATAAAGAGAATGTAGAAAGTCAACAAGAGGTTCCTATTTATCATTATAAAAAGGTTTTGCTGCAACATTCCCATCATTCTTTCTCTACAGCTACTGTGATTATTGAAGCAGTGAAACTATTGTAGGCTACATAGCACATTTTCACTTGTACTATATATTTTTTAATTGCTCTGATTGACCCCCTCTGGAGCCGCCACCGACTGATGTTCACAGCACCCCAAGCAGCAAGCTACATACATTTGCATAGTGGCCGAGAGTCAGGCAGAGAATCTTGCCCGGATACTCAATTTATATTTTAGACCCAATCAGAGCAGCTGGGTAGCCTCTACTCCCTGTTTCTCAGTTATCAAGTCTGATCAAAGCTAAGGAAGGGGAGGGCCTACCAATCAGGGGGAAGGAAGGGCGGGGCTATGCAAAATCACCCACCCCTAAAAACATGTCTAGGTCTGCCCCTGACATCCAATCCCATTCACGTGAACTTTTAACATGAGTTATAACTTCTAATATCAGATTTAGGTGGAATTATCCTTTAATAATCCAGCATTATGTGAGGTTCACATCATTCCCAGGTATATCTAAATTTCAATATAATCTCAAATGTCAACTTTACATACCTAGACATTTAAGCTGTTGCTTAATAATAAAAATCCAGAAGCTTGATAAGAGCAGCTACATATGATAAAAAATAAAGAATCAAAAACTTCTTGAAGTCTCTAGACGTGTAGCAGGTTTAGATAGAGCTAATAAAACTTCAGGTTTATCAGAATACTATATCAAATCTGAGCAGTGAGAGGGGAATTACATTTTTTACTTTCTACTAGAGCAGAAAATTTGCTCAAATACCCAAACCAGACCGTTTATGAAAAAGGCGAAAAAGCAGACAGATTATTAGCATCTAGATTACGATATAAACTCTCTCAAAGCAATGTACTCCATATAAAATCTCATTCAGGTAATTTTACTCAAGACCCAAATCAGATAACAGAAGAATTTAAAAAATTCTATAGTAAACTATATAATATCTCCCAATCCAAAAATTCCTTCTTGTCATTGGTAGAGACCTCCAAAAACTTCCCTTAGAAACTCTCAGAAAATTTGGTTTTGATGGCACTTTTCTTCAAGGAATACAGGCTTTATACTCTAACCCCTCCACGAGGGTCTCTGGGAATGGGGTACTTTCATCACCAATTTCAATCACTAATAGTACTCGTCAGGGATGTCTTCTTTCCCCTTTGATTTTTGTTCTTGTACTCAAACCCTTAATGAATAAAATTCGATCTTCCCCGGCTATTACAGATGTCTCAATTAACCCTGAAAACTATAAACTTAGCTTATATGCAGATTACATTCTCCTCACATTAATTTCTCCTCACACCTCCCTTCTGAACCTGTTTGCCAACCTCAAAGCTTATGGATCAATTTCAGGTAAAATAAATCTCTTCAAAACTGAATCTCCCCGCTCTTAATGTGTCATCCTCAAACATGAAAATCCTTAAATGTAATTTTTACTTCTCCTGACGACAATCCCAAATAACATATCTGGGAGTCTTTATTACCTCTAATTATCACTCTCTATATGTAGATAATAATCAAAAAAATTAAATTAGATCTACTTAGATGACAAAAATTAATTATATCCTGGCCAGGTAGAATAGTCGCAATCAAGATGAGTATCCTGCCCCACCTGCTTTATATCTTTCAGACTCTCCCATTGCATTTACCCAGACCCACGCTAATCCAACTTCTTCACTGGTTTTCTCAATTTGTATGGCAACCCCCATGCACTAGTTTTTCCAACATTTAATAGTGGCAGGGACTTGCCGGACATTACATTGCTACTCACCTAATTCAAGAAGTGACTTGGTTTTCAAAAAATGAAGGTCTTCGATGGATTGATTTGGAGTTCTCCTTTTGCTGCACACCGTCCATAGATTAAACATTAGGGGTTTCAATTGGCAATAGACCTTTCTTACTGAAATCACACCCAATAGCATTCTTCACCTGTCAGATATGGGACTGCTGTAAGTTTAATTTTGAGACCACCTCAACCCATTCACCTATAACGCCTCTCTGGGACAATCCATAATTTAGCCTGGGGCAATGCTTTTCTCGATTCAAGATTTGAAAGGAGAGTGGTATCGGGATAGTGAATGATGTCTTAAATATGGACAAATGCATTTCACTGCCGATGTTATGGGAAAGATTTGATTTTCCTGATGTTAACCCATTTGCTTATCTTTAAGTAAAATACTATGTTAATTCTCTTCCTAATTCCGATATAACGAGACCTCTAACTCCACTAAAATCTTTATGTGTGAATTCACCCCTACAAAAAGGAATCATATCTACTTTATATAATATTTTCATCTTCTCTAAAGAACCTAACACCCCTATCCACAAACTCAAGTGGGAGACCCTACTTGGGCAGACCGCCAGATAGGGTACATGGGCCACAATACGTAAAAAGATCTCTAAGACTTCTATCTCATACCTGATCAAAGAAAACGCCTATAAAAACAATATATTACCAATGGTATTTAGTTCCTGCCAGGCTGAAAAAAATATCTGGATCTGCCTCTGACTTATGTTGGAGAGGCTGTGGAGAACAGGGATCCTTCCTTCATAGCTGGTGGTTTTGCCCAAAAATAGTATCTTACTGGGATGATGTTGCCAACTTGATTAGTGACATTACTAATGTTCATATAACTAAATGCCCATGGTCCTTTCTCCTTGGATCTCCTATCAATATTCTACATAGAAATTGTCTATTCATATTCTTAACGTAGTCAGATGCCTTGTCGCAAAATATTGGAACACCCAAATCCCCCTTCTAGACAGCAATGTCTAAATAAATTTGGTAATTGGCATATATGGAAAAATATGTCAGCATGTTTAAATAAGAAAAGTTCTCTCTAATATGGAATGATTGGTTCATTTACACTAAACTTCTAATCTCAGACTATCGCCTGCTAAAGCTAAAAATATTTCATTACTTTTTCTATAAAATTAAATGGAATTAATTTAGGAGAATCTATAATGGAAAAGGATTTGGGAGTGCTCGTAGGCAGTAGACTTAGCAATAGTGCTCAATGTCAAGCAGCAGCTGCAAGGGCAAACAAAGTATTGGCGTGCATAAAAAGGGGCATAGATGCAAGGGAAGATAGTGTAATTTTGCCACTGTATAAATCGATGGTAAGAGCTCATCTTGAATATGCAGTACAGTTCTGGGCACCACTCTATAAAAAAGGTAATCTGGAACTAGAAAGGGTTCAGAGAAGGGCGACAAAATTGATAAAAGGTATGGAGTCCTTAAGTTATGAGGAAAGGTTAGCCAGTTTAGGCATGTTTACTTTAGAATAGAGGCGTCTAAGGGGAGATATGATTACTATGTACAAATACATTAAGGGTCAATACAGAGATCTGTCATGGGAACTTTTTACCCCAAGGACTATACACAGGACACGCGGTCACCACCTAAGGTTAGAGGAGAGGAAATTTCACAACCAGCAAAGGAAGGGGTTCTTTACAGTAAGGGCAGTCAAGATATGGAATTCATTGTCAGGGAAGGTTGTGATGGCAGATTCAATAGATATGTTTAAGAAAGGGTTAGACAAATTTTTAGCGGAAAAGTATATCCAGGGATACGACCGTTAATTAAAATGAAGGATAGTAGTGGCTATAGGGTAAAAATAGGACTGCAATATTTTGTCTGGGGGGCTCTCCACAATTGAATCAGATTGGCGGTTGCTTACTCTGGATCAATTTCAAATATAAGTGCAGGATCGCAGGAGATCCAAAATAGGTTGAACTTGATGGACTGGTGTCTTTTTTCAACCTCATCAACTATGTTACTATGTATGTAAAATAATATTAAATATGGATAAACACCAAATCATATTCCAAAATATCAATCCACCGGGAGTCCCAGAATAACTCTCAATCCCCCCTCCTTTTTTCCCCTATCTATCCCAGTTAATACCTTATTTGTAGTCACACTTCCTTATATTTCTTAACTTATTAATAACTTTCAATTTATATATTTTGCCTATATATTTATATTATGTTATCACCCCATTTAAGATTGGGCTTTTTATTCCTAATAACATTTTAAGATGCTATTTAATTAAGTCTTTATTGAATCATATCAAATCTTTATAACGTGTGACAAAAATTTTTGCAAATAAAGTATTAAAAAAAATAAGAATAAAAATCCGATAAATGTATGTATTCCTTCCATTGTAATTATTCATAGAAAACATTACTTTTTCTTCCCAAAATACAGTTTAGCATGCTTCTTCCTTCCCATCGTTACAGCCCTGCGCATAGAGAAGCTGCAGACCACAAGGGAAACAAACACATCTGAACAAATGAACAAATGTTTTGTCTATTGGAAAGATGCAATCATGCACACATAGGTGCAATGATTATTATGATTATTATTATTATTATTATTATTATTATCATAGATTTGTGAGGTGCCACAATGTTCTGCAGCACCGCACAGTAGGGAAAACAGGACATATATAAAACAGAGACAAACAAGGTAGACAAAATAAACTCAGACATGAAAACAAAGGATATGGAGGACCCTGCTCATTAGAGAGCTTAGGTTCTAATTGGAAGAGGGCACAGCTGAAACAAGAGGAACTAGTGTGGTTCAGAGTTGAGATTGGAACAGTAGTGTGGGTGCATTAGTGTGAATAGTGTTATCGAGGATAAGGTCACCTCTAAAAAAGAGATGGATTTTCAAAGAGCTTCTAAAGATTTGAAGGCAGTGGGAAAGTCTGATTGAGCGTGGTAGGGAATTCCATAAGTGGGGAGCAGCACAGGAGAAGTCTTGTAGGTGGGAGTGAGAGGTGGCTACCAGAGACTAGACAAGGCACAGGTCAGAGGTAGATCTAAGAGGGCGGGAGGGAGAGTCAGGGCCGGATTAACCCGAGGTCTAACTAGGCTAGAGCCCAGGGGCCTCGGGCATCTGGGGGGCCCTTGAATTTTTTTTTTCCTTTTTAATAACTATAGCCTGGCCGGCGGTATTATTCATCAGGCCGGATCAGCTGATTGAGGAAGGCAGGCAGCTAACAGCAAATGTAATGCTGTTAGCTGCCTGCTGTCACTATAGTCCTACCGCGGCGCACAGCAATCTCCTTACTGGGGAGATCTCGTCAGAGTGAGGCTATGACTCATAGTCTCACTCTCACGAGATCTCTTCAGTAAGGAGATTGCTATGCGCCGCGGAAGCACTTCAGGGAGTGATGGAAGAACGCCTGCAGTCTGCAGACAGGTTGAATCAGGAATAGAAGGTAAGCAAGGGTGGGAGGCTCACAGGGGGGGAAGGACTCACAGGAGGGGGGGGTCTCACAGTATCCTTAGCCTGGGGGCTTTCATTCCCTTAATCCGGGCCTGGGGAGAGTATTTTGATATGTGATTTGAGATGTATGCAGGGGTAGTGTTGTTGAGGGCTTTGTAGGTAAGGGTAATTTGAATTTGAGTCTAGGGGACACAGGGAGCCTGTGTAGGGATTTGCAAAGTGGTGAAGCAGATGTGGAGCGGTGAGAGAGGAAGATCAGTAAAATTATGTTAAATAAGACATGCAGTTGTTCATTACACCATGTGGTCACAAATTGTACATGTGGTCACTTAAGAAATAGATTTTCTTTATTGCAATACTCATTTAAATGAAAATAAAAAAGCTTAATTAAAATAGTCTCATTGTATTATATTAAACACGTTTAGAACTTGAAACAAGTACTGGACAGTAGTGCCTTTTATTGGCTAACTAAGCAATTTAAGTTATCACTTAAAGCAGCTCCTCCTGTCAGTGGACAGCAGGCAACCTGCTTCAAATAAGAACTAGATGACATGAGCTCAACCAACCGCGAGTGAGTGTCAACAAGTGAAACAGGAATAAGCCATCGTCCTCTGATTAATAGCATCAACACCTTTTCTTGTGAGAGATCTTAAAATAATAGTTTAAGTACCTTCATTATTCATTATCAAACCATATGACTGTCGATTGCTGAATATACAGTATATGGAGAGAAACTTTCCTAATTACAGTTAGAGTTCTGGAGATATGTTCTGTAACTATCCAAGAAGATATTACTAACGCTGCATTAACAACAGAAAACTGGTTTGCTGGATTAGTTATACATGGACAGAGACTTTCCTGATTAACTATTCCAGTTAGAGTTTTTGTATGATTTGTTGGTCTTACCCTGTATGGAACTTTTTCCATTACTGTGATGAATATATGTGATTTTTACCTTTAACTCCCACCAGACTGACTGTTTGGCCAACTGGTAGTATAGCAGAACATATAGACATCGGACCTCGTGTACAGTTCGATTTAATTTCTGTCTAAAATGCAAATGGAAATTGCATCCCAAAAGGAGACACATTGGTCATCACTGTCAGTTCATAACTTACACTAGTGATCAAGCACCTGCAAGTTTCCCATCTCCTGACAAAAACATATGCGCCTGAGTCTGCATAAGCTGCATTTGCTCTAACATGCCCTTATATGCATCCTTCTTCCCTGCTCCACCTCTTCAATCGCCAGGGGCCACAAGCAGCCACAATCGCAAGATGCAACTCTACATATGGCCACAACCGCAACTTTTACCAGTAAAAATAACTCATTTTGATATATATAGTAGCCAATTATCTATGTATAATAATGAGTGGAAGGTGCCATGCTGTTTGTTTACTAATTTAAGATTTGCTATCATCTGTTGGTATAAAGATAACAATCTTTCTATTGGCCAAAATATCATGGAAATGGGTAAGTAACTGCTTAGCTGTAGAAGGAGAGCACTCTCAGACAGGGGAGTATGTCTGTTTTGTTCTGCATTACATGTTTCTCTAATATGTAAAGTGTGAGTGTGCTGTTTACTTAAGAAAATAACTCTATTTATAGGTAGAAAGTCCAGTGAAGCATAAAAAAAGTAAGCAAAAGAATAAAACACAAAAGAATGAGTTTAATTCAGGGACGATGACAACAAAATAAAGATGGGGGCTTGGCGGTCAATAGCTGCAATGCCATTGGCAAGGCTCAAAAGCAGAAGCGTCCCAAGTGAGGATGGAACAAGTGACAGGATCATACGGCTGTCAGTCAGCCAGCAAACACTAAACTACCCTCTCTGCTTTTTTGGCATTAAAATAAAAGAAACAAGATTAAGATGATAAAGTAAAAGGGAAAGATAGAGAATAATGTTTAAGAATGTAAGGAATTTTGCAAAAGGATTAGACAACATTATTAACTTTGTCAGCCAACTGAGCCAAAGTTAAATATTGTTCATTGATACAAGATGTAAAATATTATATTCTGGTTTTATTTTTTCATAAATAATTATGGGAATCATGTTCTCCCCTGTAAAACAAACTGTACATATGGATTAATATTTGCACACACCAGGATATTTTTTAATTAACTAAAGCGAAATACAGTTTTTAAGTATTGGTCCCATTAAATAGATGAACAACTGTCAGAAACAACTGATTCAATTAGCAGCATAGACAGCACTTCTTGCATCTAATAGAAAGATAATTGTGGTCTGATAACGACAGCAGCTTTGTCTTCCCACAGCTTCAGCCATCGACAACCTTGGGGTAAATGTATGAAGCTCTGATTTTTTCAACACGCCGGAAATCGGCGACTTTGCAGTGAAAATTTAAAGCGGCGATGGCTTGTAAAGGCAAGTTTGCCTTTAAATTTTACCTGCAAAGTCGCCGATTTCCGGCGAGTTGAAAAAACCGGAGCTTCATACATTTACCCCCTTGTCTTAATGAAGACCCCTGAATATTATACATCAGTTAAAAAATTCAACCTAGTTAAAAATAGACTGCACCAACACCCCTTAATCAAACTAATTATAACATGGCTTAGGGTCACACCTGAGGATCTGTCTATACCCAGGCTGGGTTGTGTCTCTGGAGCTAAGCTGGTGGTTATGTGTACAAAGCTGGGTGGCCTGATTATGTCTTTTTGCATGTAAGTGGAAGGACTGGTACAGATGGTGATTAGACTAGCAGAGGAGACCAGGCAGAAACTGGATTACTTGACAGGACTGGAAATGGAATGCTGGACCGGAAATGGATTGCTGGACTGGATTGAAACCGGATTGTTGGACCGGTCTGGAACAGGATTACTGGACTGGACTAGAACCAGATTACTGGACTGGACTGGGGATCGGAATTCTGACTGCACTGTCTGAGCAGGAATAGCAGAGAAGACTGCAGACTGCTGGGAACCAGGTTGGCGTTTAGAGAATCAATGTTGCACTGGCAACAGCTTAGGGGTCCAGGAAAGCCTTTTATACTAACTGTCATTAGCTGATTGGAGAGTGCGGTCAGCTGGGCAGAAGCTGCAATCTGACTGGCTGAGATGGATCAGGTGACTAGATCCAAGATGGCAGCGCCCAGTAACTGATTTTAAAGAGAACCCTGGAGTGGAGACTGCTATCCCCTGATTGAAAACTGCAGTTAGCTGAGAGTACTTAATAGCCCTTGTACTATGCAAAAATTATTTAAGCACTGGATCCTTTCTTGATCTGACATAGTAAAATTTTAATTTAAAAATAATACCTATCCAGTGCACCGACACATTGTGTATTGAAACTCATGTAGACTTTCCTCTGACCGCTAAAGGGTTTTAGCCAATCAGGAGGTGGCAATGTGAAAAATTATATATCTGATTGGTTGAAACTTTGAAATTTTAAAAATCATTTTCCCAGGTAAAAGTTTTTAACAATCACAGTTTAGAAAAGTTTATATAAAAGACTTTCATGTGAGAATATTTCCGAATGTGCCTTGTACCACCCAAGAGCCTGGTACTGATGGGTACTTAATTGTGGATTTTTTGATCAGTTGGACAATGATGGATGAAGGGAAAATCAAGAGGTTCAATCAAAATTTACTTTGGTTTACATTTGATGAAGAATGAGGACAGGTTTTACCACAACCCCCACCTCTCAACGCAGTTCAGTGTGTCCCACCATCACAATTCTTGGGGGCTACTACTTTTGCCCTGCACCATACCTGTCATAGAGAATTAGGTGTTTCAGTACTATGTTAGGGCCAGTTCATTTTCCTGATTTCACCTGGCACCAGAGGGGGGCACTGCTCCATAACACAGCATGTGGCTTGGAGCCAGTTCATTGTCCTCCGAATAACCCTCATGCCTTGCCCAAAGGGAATCTATATGCAGTATAATGAATAGGAAATATTTCATTTGTGTAAAGTATTATAGGATTGTTTTTGAGCTATGATCAGTGATGTCGTGTCACGGAATTAGCAGAGGTGGCCACTAGCTGGTATTGGCGCAACTAAACAGGGAGGTGCAGAGATTCTAGGCAACGAACCACGGCTGTTGGGCAAAGGCATGCGGCTGTCTCCTCCACCCAGTGTCAGTGCGGAGACGGCACCTGATATGTTGCTGGGTTTTGCAGTGCATCTTCATCTGTGGGTGTGGTATGGAATAATGATATTGATTATTCCGACAAGACTTACCCCAACGTCTTCACACCGACGGCTCCTTCCCGACCGGTACAACACTTTGCAAAGTACATTGTCCATGCCCGCATACTTACATTAACCCCTTAACAGCACCGATAACAGCATCGCAGTCGCCAGTGACGTCATCAAGTCTCGTCGGCTTCTTCATTCATTGCGATGCCTTGCAGTCGGTTGCCACATCAGTCGTCCTGGAGCCTGGTCGGGAAGGAGCCATTCGGTGTGAAGACGTCGGGATAGGTCTTGTCGGGTAGTCAGCATCGATATGCTGACTACAACCGTCTTCTGTAACCTAGCTGACAGCATATAGGAGCTGTTGCAGGGTTGGACATGAAATGAGGGCAAATTATTCTTTAAAACCAGAGCATGGGAAAAAAGCGTTTTTCTGTCCATATTTCTTCTCATATGCAGAACTGTAGACATCTCGAAATGTGTCCGCCCCTGTATCAGCAGAGCATACGCTTGGTTTGCGATAAGCCATCATCCCCAGCGCATATTTGCACATCTAGCAGGTACAAAATAGACACTCTTAACAGGTGTATGTACGTGTTTCAGCAGGTCTACATGAGCCACACTTAAACACACCATTACAGTTATCGGTCAACGTTAGAACGCCGGTTCCCTCCCCCGTCTCACCTCTTCAGACACACACAGGCGGAAGTGCCAGAATCGCACAAGTCTGCAAAGGCGCCTATGCATGTAATCACTTTCTCTGCATGCGCAAGATACGCTACGTAGCTGACGTATATGTCTCCACTCTACATCTGTCCCATATTTTGCATGGGTAGGACCTATATTTCAGAAAAGTGTCACTGAAAATTGTATTCAAACTCTGCCTTATTCAGTTCCCTTCGCTAAACCAAGAATCATCCAAGCAGTAAAACATGTAAATAATTGAAGACAAAAACACTGACTGCTCACTAATATAGCTGCAAATATATTTTTCATATCTCATTAATTATTTTCCTTAAATCATTTTATACTTTTAAAATCAATGACTAATGCTAAGATGAACTATGCAAAAAAACATGCCATTTGTATGTATGTCCGCTGCATAATAGAAGAGTACACATGCTTGAACGGAAGTGCAGATCTTAATTGAATACCTCTTCCCACACACAACGGTTCCAGCCAAAGGATAGGGGTTTGGAAGTTCACCATTATGTGGTCAATCAATGGTTTCAGAAACCAACTCAGAAACCTTTAAATTACATGCAGCACAGATGCCTCAAACCACTGAAATTGTTAAGGAAAGCCACATAAATATGTGTTGGTTTCCTGAAAACAAGCTTCAAAGCGGAGGTTCACATGTGAGATAGAAAATGACATTCATGCTTGCAGACAAAGTAACTGTATGATTTTTTTTTAACCCAATAAAAATAGGCTGTGTTATAAAAGCAAAACAGTCTATGTATGTAGCATCTACTTAGAGAACAAATAATAAAATAATAAATAGAAAAGACCTAGATGATAGAACAACAAAATACATATTGGATCAATGTCTGAAGGATACAAATTAAAAAAACAAAAAAACTATTATTACAATCAATAAAATACACCCCAAATATATAAAATAATAAACTGAATACGATGACCTAGTAATGTATAAGCAATCACTGAAATAAGGAGAGGTAACTTGTACCTGCTACAATCACACCAGGGGGTAAATGTATCATACCCCGGTTTCTTCAACTCCCGCGAGTTCGGCGAGATGACAGCTAAAATTTAAAGCGGCACTGTCTTGTAAAGGCGAGTTTACCTTTACAAGGCAGCGCCGCTTTCAATTTTAGCTGTCATCTCGCCGAAATCGCAGGAGTTGAAGAAACCGGGGTATGATACATTTACCCCCAGTAGTTACTAAAACGGAAGGATATAACTAAATCAGTAATAGTTCAATAACTTACAGTGAAATACACACACTTACCTGTACACCCCTGGCTAATATGCAGACAGATATAAACACTATAGGGAGAGAAGGGGCTGATAAGGAAAAACAGAAATCTGCTCAAACACACATAATACCAGTTTCATTAAGTAAGGAAAAAAAAATGAGTTCCTCTGAACAAACCATGTTACAATGCAAGAGGTGCAAATTAGTTTATTATTTTGCACATAAGTTAAATACTGGCCTTTTTTTCATGTAGCACACAAATACTTGACAGCTTTATTTTTACACTCAAATGTAAAGTTGATCTAGGCCTTACCTTACCCCATCTATAAATCTGTCCCCACATTTTAATTTTGCCTCCCCCTCCAATGCATCATGGTTTTGCCAAGGTGCAAAGTTACTCCTTTTTTATGGTTTACTTTCAGGCCCATAGTGTACAGTGTGTAAAGTGCTGACACACAATAACACTAATATGTTTTAGGACACCCTACTGACACAATGGAACTCAGAATGAAATGTATCAGTTTCTGACGTGTGTTTCATTACTCTTTATTAAAGAAACTGAGCTGTTTGTAATCTGAGCCGGTATATATTGCTGCACTGCGCCATAAAACGTCATCACGGGATGTCCAATTTTGGGTCAGAACTGCTGGAAAGCAGATCATGGTGTATACGAGAAGATGTGGATACAACTTTGATACAAAAGGGAAATCAAGGGATACTTTGATACAAAAGGCAAATCAGACACTGCGTTTTTAGTGGGTGCTTGCTTACATATACGTTACATATACGTTATTATACATTTACATTGTTACCAGTTCATTGTATTCATTTACTATTTTATACATAGTTAACAATTGTATTAAAATTTGCTTATTTGTTTTGACATTTTTACAATATGCAATTAGAAGTGCTATCATTCAGGTCTTTCCTATTTATTATTTTATCAGTTTCTCTTTACTTTTGAGCACTATAACTAACCTGATTCTTTTAGAGGTTTTTGTATATTAGAGTACAATACATCCATTTGTAAAGTAAAACCTAAAGTCAAAACAGGCAGTAAACACAGTTAAGATATATATTCACAGCAAAATGTAAAGTATACAGTAATATAAATCTGTTTCAACAGAATTCTTGCCTTTGCCTTATTTTCATTTTATTGTGTTAAAATACCTCTGTCACGATCGACAGGGTCAGATTATGGGTTCAGGTCGCCCTAGGCTAATACACTGGAAGCGCTCCCTCGCCTTCCACACCAGAATAATGTTGGTAGGTACAATCAAACTCATCAATGTTTATGTTCCCATGTTTTTGAACTCAGCTCCACTTGGCTTTTTAAAGGGTCACAGCAAACTGTATCACTCAAGCAATTTTCGTTAAAATAAGAACGTGTTCCCAATGGAACCAGGAGCACGGCGTTAAATAACAAACACAAGTAAACAAGCCTCAATCAAAAAAAAACTATTTATTGAGAGTACATAAGAAATAATCACATATTTAGCATTGAATAGGAAGTGAGCATAAATGGTCACGCTTGTTTCTCCAGGAGTCCCGTCACTATATCAGTGCTGGACGTCAGGTTATTGCGGGCACCACTACAGTCAGTCCAGGGATGAAGCTGCTCTGTGAAGCAGCTTTAGAGTTTTAGAATAGATACAGATTCCTACCCAGACACATCATACATATAAACATGAATAGCTGTATATCATTGGTTAATGTATGCATTAAACTGTTTATATGTGTTAAAGCATGGAAAGTACCTCACAACTATATTGCCATGGCAGGTGCTTTCCAATATGACATCAGAGTACTGATGTAAGCATAACTAGCCGTTAACCTTTAATGTATCATAAAATACACTATTTCTTGTTCTCCCATCACAGAACTGTATAGCAGAATGTGGGCATGAACGAGCGCTACTTAGGGTGATCATATGAAGGTGGAGGGGGCTGTCACATCTGCGTATGTCGCCATCTTTGTTCTCAAACACCCGACCAAGGATGGTTCATTGTCTTCAGCTTTTACCCTGGGAACATGTCATGATTAATAGGCTGACTATCCAGTAGACTGACTAGGCTGCAGCCTAGTCAGCTTATTGGATAATAGGCCCTGATGATCCAGCACTCACTTGAGCCTGTGTGATGTGTGTGGGACAAAGGGTTAATCAAAAACAGCCACCTGGTCTGTTCAAAAATTATTAAAACTCTCCCTGTCTGTCCCACAAACTAACTTTGCCTTACCAACTATGCCACCACCAAGGTGTTTTGTGAATAGTTGATAATCAATCAGGAAGCCTTTTTTTCTCCCTATTAGCTAATCTATCACAAATCACTTTCATCTCCCCTGACCCAGAGTTATCATAAATCAAATGATCTCCTCTGTTTAAACTATGTAGCATTCTAAATCTAATACCAAGCTAAGTCTGACATGTGAATTTGTGAGAACACAGAGACATGAACTTATTACGTGTAATTTAATATGGAAAATAAATCCACAATGCTTAAGATGATAAACAATTAACAAAATTACATCGACAAATAGCAACAATATAATACAATAGTTTCTTTAAAATAAAAAAGTGTTAAGAAATAAGGATCTCTCCTGTTTGTCTAAGCTATCTTCTGTGCAATTACTGCTGCTACCATGTGTAGGATCTGCATAGATATCTCTACCTGCCCTGACCTCTGGCTTGTTTATAGAATTCTGAGGTCTTCTCCACTCCTGACTCTTGGCTTCTTAAACAGATCTGCATATATATATACCTACCTGTCCTGACCCCTGGCTTGTTTATAGGAACTGCTGACTTCTTCGGTGGTAGTCATTACACCTACTACCATAAACCCGATACCACTTACCTCGAAACGGATTACTCGACTGACTGTTTTCCTACACAGTTGTAATACGCAAATTTTTAGTAAACTGATTTGCAAGAATTTCGATGAGATAACATGCTGTCAGTTGTAAATGGCGTCACTTTTAAAAACGACAGTATTGTTTCTGGTGTTATAGGGATCAATTAAGGAGGCACCGCCTCTATAATTTAAAAGCCTTAATAAAATACATTGTTGACCTGACGCCTCTTTAAATGATCCCTTTAACACAGGAAATAATACTGACGTTGTTAAAAGTGACGTCATTTACAACTGACAGCATGTTATCTCATCAGAATTGTTGCAAATCAATTTACTAAACATTTAGGCTTTACTACTGTGTAGCAAAACAGGTGATCGGCTTATCCATTTTGTGATAAGTCTTATAGGGTTTGTGGTAGTCGTTATAACGTACCCAACCCGTCTTCTATACTCGTGACTGTAGCCTGTCTGTTATGTGCATTAACCCCTGCCTGTCTGATTGTCAGTTTGCAACACTACACCATCTGGTTTCTCACTACCTGCTACTATGTGCTGTCCACTTCTCCAGGCAAGTCAATCTGAGTTAACCTCTGCCTGTCTGCCCTTGAGCTCTGGCAATAATATCCTGGTTGTTCGTTGATCACTACCTGCTACCAGGTGCTGTTTACTCCACTGAACAAGTGCCAGTCTGATTCTCAGTTTACTTTACGAAACCTTCAAGCTTGCTCACTACCTCCTACCATGCTGTGTCCACTCCACAGGGCAATTATAAATAAACAACTACTACTACCCAAACTTAAGTCCTGGGGGCAACTGTGTACTGTGGAATGTATCTAATTCCTCGGAAAGGCAATATCTCAAAAAGGACTTTTAGTAGTTGAGGATTACATATGCCTTGCCCTTAACAGGGATAAAGAACAGAAATGGTACAATTATGAATGAACAGTTTCTGTCTGCTGGGAGAAGCATGAATAAGGGGATACTTCTAAATATGAATTTGACTACCAAAAGGCAATAACTCTATTAGATATTACAGGACATTTAACATGCTTCAGGTGCCCATGGCCCTGCTACCTGTGATGTCAGAACTAGAAAGTCTGTGCAAATGCAAATTAGTTCTTTATGACCTCTGTTCAAACACATTTCAGGTCAGAATTTCTTTACACTGACCTAAATTCTTACCAGAATGTCCTACAAGGATGATATTACCTCCACACAGCAGGTCATAAGATTTCCCTTCATTTGCATACCAAACATGACTCCTGTAAGTATGAAATTTTCCTGTGTCCTTATTTTCCTTCATTTACACTTATCCTAGCTGTTCAGTCATCCAGTTGAGATGTCCTGAGATATCACAGATCACCAAGAATGTGAGGGGTCTGTTTGTTGGATCACGGGGAATATTGATATAATCTTAAAGAGAGATTTCAAGACCTTTATCTTTTACGACCCATGCCATAAATTGGTATTGGACACTCATCTGTAACTACGTGTCTGGATCTCTCTGTCCATGAATACCTCAGGGCCATCTTTTCCATTGGGCACGATGGGCAGCTGCCCGGGGGCCCCACGGGCAAGGGGGCCCCCGGGCACAGCTCTTAATGAGAATAAATAATCCTGCAAAAGAAAAAACCTACAAAAAAAACCTACAAGGGTCACTGAGCAAGTACATCTATCTATCTCTATCTCTATATATCTATATCTATATCTGTATCTGGATCCATCTATATTTCTATATCTATATCTATATCTATATCTATATCGAGGGACCCCGGTGCACTGTTTTGGCCGGGGGCCCATAATGTTGTTAAGATGGCCCTGGAATACCTCATGGGGAGAAAAGAAGAGTTTAGCACAATCAAAGAGATACATTAATGTAGCCTCCCCTTTTACATTTTAACCCAAGCTAATGCAATGAATTAATTAACAAACACATATTTGCAGTATTATATTGCTAGTAATTAGTTTGCATATGACAACCACTATGTGTAATTCCATATCCAGAATCTTAGAGCAGGCCTTTTTAAAATATAAGTAGAATGGCATTTTGCCCATGGCACAGACAAGCAGGGCCGCCATCAGGGGGGTACAGGGGGTACTCTTGTACTGGGCCCTGCCACCGGGCCCCCTGCCTGGCCCGGGCCTTCACTGCCCACATTTATTTATTATTTTTTAAACTCTTCTTTTCCTTTTTTTTTTTTGCTGGTGCTGGTGTTCGGGGCCTCGGTAGTTCGTTGGTGGGAGGAGCAGGATAGTGGGAAAAAAACCCCACAGATACTCACGTGATGGCAGCGCCAGCATCCCTCCTTCTTCCTCTCTGCACTATTTACACTGACAGAGAGGAACAAGAAAGAAGCAAGAAGACAGAAGAAAAGAGAAGAGAAGAAAGGAAAAAAAGCTAATACAAAGGTAAGTAAATAAAGAGAGAAAGTCACACCATGAGGAAAAAGTAGGGGGGAGAGGCACAGACAGTATGAGGAAAAAGGGGGGGGGAGGCACAGATAGTATGAGGAAAAAGGGGGGAGAGGCACATACAGTATGAATAAAAGGGGGGAGAGGCACAGACAGTATGAAGAAAAATGGGGGGAGAGGCACAGACAGTATGAGGAAAAAGGGGGGAAGAGAGGCACAGTATGAGGAAAAAGGGGGGATAGAAACACAGCATGAGGAAAAGGGGGAGAGAGAGGCACAGTATGAGGGAAAAGGGGGGGGGGGACAGCAGAAAGTCACCAAGTGATGGAGAGGGGGGGCAGGAAGGCACAGTGTGATAATGGGGGACCAGGTGAAAGGGCAAAGGCAGCATGGAGGGTGCAGTGTGATCATAAGGGGGCACAACATGGTGATGAAGGGGCACAGTAATGTGTGTGTGATGATACAGGGGGCTTGTGGCAATGTAGTGTGAGGTAGGTGGTGGCTAATTAATGGGTGCAAGTTTGTTTGTGGGGTAATAGTTGGGCAATTTTATAGTGCGGACTATTACTTTAAGATGGGGTGGTTTGGGGGCTACTGAATGTGGGGGAGAATGAGGTCACTTTTTTAAATGTGACTATGAATTATTTAATGTCAGTGATAGGTATATTTCTGAAATGTAAATACTATTAATTTATTGCTGGGGCTGTTTGTAGGGAGGGAAATAGGTTTATTTATTAAATGTGAATACTGTGAATACTGTTATTTTAATGTTGGGGTTGGAGGAAGGCCTAATTATTAATCGTGGGTGGTATTGATTTAACGCTGGGGCTGGCTGTAATTTTTTAAATTTACCCAATTTTTCTTTTTTGCAAATAGGGCCCCCAAATTTCCAGGATCCAGACAAGCCGCAACTAAAGAAACCTGCAGCCACAGGTGGGGATAGTGAGAAGAACAGGTAGGAGAGAGCAGGAGACTCTGTGAAATGTTGTGATTCTAGTAGGGACAATGCCAATATTTGGTGTGTATATATATATATATATATATATCAGTGATGGACACCTGCCAATCGTGCGCAGTCAGAAAGATGGCCCTGGTTTATTGGGGGGGGTCATCGGGACCCTGCCTGCTTAATTTGTACTGGGCCCCACGATTTCTGATGGCGGCCCTGCAAACAAGTACCATGGGCATAATGTAAGTTGCCATTTAAAGTGTTGCGTTACCATTATACTTCTTTGTAGTAATGGGCACCAAGAGCAAAATTCAGCTGGGCTCCCCATCCTGACATTCCGCAAAAAACTTACTTCATTCATAGATTTTTACTACCTGCTCTCCAAAATCTGCCTCTTCTTCCCCATGTCTCCTGTCTGCCGCCTTTATCTCATACCTGCCCCTTCTGTCTCCCTCATGCCTTGTCTGCCTCTCTCATGCCCGCCCTTGTCTCTTACCTGCTCCCTATCATGTTTTTGTCTCCTATGTGACCCAACATGTCTGTCCCCATTAACTGCTGTCTGCCCCATCACGTCTAGGTCCCATTGTCTCCCCTTGTCTGTTGTCATTGTTGTTTACAGACTCTTATATATTGTGTGCCCCTTTCTTGTCCACATACCATGTCTGCCAGGTCGGTCTTCCATACTTGATTCCAGTTCCACTTCCTCCTTTTAACCCCTGTACATGTACTGTGCCTGTGTGGTCTGTTTAGTATATATAGTATGTATTCTAGTTATGATTTCCGATGGGTATGATGGGCAGTGACATCATTGTACAGTGTATATGTTTTTATAAAATCTTGCAAGAAAGGGTAAAGAACCAAGCAGACATAATCCCATGTAGTAAACAGAGGTCACAGCTGAGTAACTGTCCATTTGTCTCCCATCTCGTGGCAAACTACCTTGTCCAGTTCTCTCTGTCCATGTCACTGCATTTAGCAGTTCTGTAGTTGAGGCTGCACGCAAAAACAGATGGCCAAATGACCAGTTTGCCGAATCACTCCCCTTTAAATCTGATAAACAGTACACTACTTTTATTTTATGAGTTTAAGCAGCACTTGCTGCATTACAAGTGCAGGGCTAGTAATGACTACTGTCCGCTAACAAGTCCATATTTTACAACATACAGTAGGTCTGTCCTTGTTTATATATGATACCATCTCCGCTCAATAAGACAGTAACTTGCTTGCAATTGTAGACATAGTTGGGTAGTTTATGTAAGAACTCGGCAGTGCAATTGTGTACGTCTTGTCATGTGCTGTTGAAACTGCTTTTTTCTTCTCTATATAGGGAGGACAAACTTGCTAGTTTTTCCAGATAATTTTAAGTGACCATTGTGTCTTGTACACTGCAGTTCTCCTGTGCACAAAGGAGCACAAACCGGTCAAAGCCGTTAAGACCACACTGTTAACTTTTACAAATTTGTCTGCATGAAAATCTCATTAACCACTCATAAAGACGTAGTGGGCATCATAGTATTTTCTACATTTGCATAGAAGCATCAAAACACATCATGAATATCAAGCTAATCTATGGTTTAATTGTTCAGTGGGCAAAGCAACATCACCATCCATAGTCCATAGGAAGAAGACCAAAAAGGAGACCATGGACAGCACAGTGGCTTAGTGGTTAGCACTTCTGCCACCCAGCACTGGGGTCATGAGTTCAATTCCCAACCATGGTCTTATCTGTGTGGAGTTTGTATATTCTCCACATGTTTGCATGGGTTTCCTCCGTATGCTCCGATTTCCTCCCACACTCCAAAAAGGTAGGTTAATTGGCTGCTATTAAATTGCCCTTAGTCTCTCGCCATCTGTGTATGTGTATGTTAGGGGATTTACATTGCAAGCTTCAATGGGGCAGGGACTGATGTGAATGAGTTCTCTGTACAGTGCTGCGGAACTAGTGGCGCTATATAAATATATAGATGATGATGACCTTACCCTGTTCAGGAGGGCCACATGTGATCGCTTTGAGGGCCACATTGACTGCCTATTACCACTTCAATAAGGCATTGATTACTTAGTGAAAGTAAGGGATCAACTTGGCTGCCTTAACTTCAAAAGTCATATTTATGTAGTTTTTAATATTACAAGCATTGGTTTATTTATACTATACGACTAGGATTTTCAAACTGCAATCCAAAGAAAGGAAAATAACAGTGTTAAATCAAGAGCCTTGCATCCCATTTTCTGTTTCAGAAGAAAATTCTGACATAACCTTGTATATAGATTTTATTTAAATAGACATTCAGGCAGAGCATTACTGCTCTAACCATGAAGAATCCTTTACATACCTAAGGATAAAAAAATGTTTCTGCTCTCCACTTATATCCCATTGTTCTGTTAATTATCCTGTTTAGCTCTGGATAGATTTTAAAAAAAAGATCTTCAATATATAGGGCTTTCGAGAGGACAAACTTCCATAATTTAAAACACCACAGTATACTAATTTCTTTAAAATAAATTAGAGGTACAATTTACATTGTTTTTACCACACTTCCTGCCCCTCACATTCCCTAATATTTTACATTGAATAGCAGTGCCTGGTGACAGAGGCACTTGGTAATCATGTCTGTGTGTAACACAGCAGCAGTACTTTTTTGTTGCTGGATTTTGTAACATTCTGGGCAATGGGTTTCTGGAGAAATAATCCCATACTTATATTTGTATATAATATGACATGGTTAGAACTAGTTTCTGGTTATACTTCATATTTTAAGCTTGTGCATATTCCTTAGACTCAGGGCCGGTGACAGCATGTAAGGCGCCCACCTGCAAAAAATATTCTTTTTCTCCCCATGATTTTTGTCTCCCCTTTCCAGACGTGGGCTGGGAGAGGCGTGGCCGGGGGGCACACAGGCGGCCGCATCACATGAAAAGGGATGCGGCCACGTCATTGATGACACGGCCGCATCCCCTGTCATGTGATGCGGCCACCTGTGCGCTGACACGGCTGCATCTGATGTCATCAGATGCGGCCGCGGGGGAAAACATGGTATTTTGCAGCCGGGGGGTGGCCGGCCGGCCTACCCCCCGGCCCTAATAGCGGCCTGACCCTGCCCCTGCCCCTGCCCCTTTCTATCTTTCTTGCTGTGCCCCTTTATGATTCTTTTTCTCCCCTTGCTTTTGTTTCTCCCATTTCTTTCTTCCTTATTGTGTCCCTTTCTGATTTCTTTTCTTCCCTTTCTTTTGGGTCTCCCCTTTCTTTCTTTCTTTCTTTCTTGCTGTGCGCCTTTCTGATTCTTTTTCTCTACTTGATTTTTGTGTCTCCCATTTCATTCTTGCTGCAGCCCTTTATGATTCTTTTTCTCCCCTTGCTTTTGTGTCCCCCAATTCTTTTTATCTAGCTGCGCCTCTTACCAATTCTTTTTCTCCCCTTGCTTCTGTATCTCTCCTTTCTTTCTTGCTGCGCCCCTTTCTGATTCTTTTTCTCCCCTTGATTTTTGTGTCTCCCCTTTCTTTCTTGCTGTGCCCCTTTAGGATTGATTTTCACCCCTTGTTTTCGTGTCTCCCCTTTCTTTCTTGCTGTCCCCCTTTCTGATTCCCCTTGTTTTTTCTGTCTCCCCTTTTTTTCTTGCTGCACCCCTATCTGATTCTTTTTCTCCCCTTGTTTTTTCTGTCTCCCCTTTTTTCTTGCTGCACCCCTTTCTGATTCTTTTCCTCCCCTTCATTTTTGTGTCTCCCTTTTCTTTCTTTTTTTCTTGCTGCACTCTTGTCTCATTCTTTTACTCTGACATACCTTTCTATTGCCTTCTGTCTTCTCTTCTGTCTTCTTCAATTTCTCTTCCTTTTCTGCCTTCCATTGTGGCAGCTCCTCTCCATGTGCTCCTCACTGTTCAGTTTGCAACAAGTGTTGGGTGTAACAGCGTGCGTGATGATTTTATATATATATATATATATATATATATATATATATTAATATTTCTCTCTCTCTATATATCTATATATATATATATATATATATATATATATATATATATATATATGTATATATATATATATATATATATATATATATATATATATATATATTGTTTTTTAAGGCCGGCAGAGAAGCGGGGCACTGCAGGCAGTGGAAGCACCCCTCAGGCTTGGTACCCCCCGCCCTGCTTACCCCCACTTACCGCATTCCGCAGGACCTATTTAGAATGTCGCATTATGTAATAGAGAGAAACAAAACATGCATTGAAAGGTTCATACAAGTTAAAGACATTGATGCAATAGCACTTCCGCTGGATGCAATATAACCTCAAAGAGACCACACTTGTTATTAAGTTTATCTAGGTCTGAACACTACGTTTTTCTGAATGAAAGACATTTTAGTACTGCGCTCTACTATACTACATGCACCTGCTCCTGGAATTTGATTACTGTCAGGATCTCCCTTGCTTGTTATGCAGCAGCGTGTCAGGATGCTTCACCTCAGCAGATCCTGCCTCTGGGATTGGATTGGACTTTATTATTGTGTTTCTTTGAATGTATTATCTGCAGTACCCCTGATCCACCAGAGGTGCTGCTATTGTGCTTTGCTTCTCTGTCTTTTAGGAGCTAACCTTGCTACACCAATTATCTTTTGCACCTGGGTGTTCCCTATTCATGCCCTTCTCTCTCTCTTTCCTCTGCTGGTCATTGTTGTTGCTGTTCCATGTTGCTTATACTGTTCCCTGCTGTGCTCCTTGGATTTCTTCATATTACCTTCTTACCTGCATCAGCAATGATCCTGGTATTATCTTTCTGCATCTCCCTGCAATGCTCATTCCTACTCCATCCAGTTTGTACCTTCCAGCAATAAACATTGTGTGTTTCACCATATTCTGGGCTCCTTAGCTATGATTTCTGCATTGATGTGTCATGTTTCAGCTACCAGTCCCAAGGTGCTAGTTCCAGCTGCCTGTCTCGAGATGCCAGTTTCTACCACCAGTCCGGAGGTGCCAGTCTCTGCCGCCAGTCTGGAAGTACCAGTCTCTGCCTCCAGTCCAGAGGTGCCAGTTTCGCCCAATCCAGCTGCTTGCCTCGAGATGCCAGTTTCTGCCGCCAGTCCGGAGGTGCCAGTCTCTGCCGCCAGTTACGTTAGCGATAGATATACCCATGGAAGTCATTAGAACATGAGAAAAGTACTCAGTATAGTTGATAAACTAGTGACCTAGATTTAGTCACGCTCTTCTATTTGGGGTTTTAATAGATCAGAACAGTGCTATTGTATTTCACCCAGAAATCACCTGGGAATCAACACATGCAAATTAGCTAGACAGACTAATCTTGTGTCTGTCTATTGATTCTCATGCCGCTTGTACATATGTAAACAAGCCAACAGTGTTCCCCCTAAATTACTGTACTGAATACTCATTATTGATTAAATCCATCTCGATGAATGGGGTTATTTGAGGACAATACACCACTGTTGTATAAAGGTTTTCACACCTACATATGATTACCTTGATTTATCATACATCTGTTAACAAGAGTGGAATTGTATGAGTCATATGCTGCTTGTATATCATAAGCAATCAGCATTTACCATCCTCTCAGCTCATAAATATTATTTGGAATCTATTCATGAAGGAATTACCATAATAGATTATATAATAAGATGTTACATCCCTAATATATGAGGATTCCAATAATAAAAAATAAAAAATAATATTGATTATTTGTGACATGCATTTATGGCCAAATATATGGTATCAAATATTATAGTGAGCAGTGACACGGCTTGACAATTAACATTGTCTATTTTACCAGTTTATTCTTTTCTCAATTGCATTCTATATACACCTTTTAATATTTCGCTATTAGAAATTTTATGATAAGTTGATTCAATAAAGATATATTTAACAGTAATTTTCAGATACCTTTTGGTCCATTCGAGTGCCCCATAAGATCATTACTTTTTCTCTTCTGCTCTCTATCTGTGGTCACTAATATTTATGATCGGGTGCACCCTTCCCATACATGGATAGTCATTACTATCCTAGCCTTATTAGCGCATCTATCAGAGGGAAGTGTAATGGACCAACTAGTGCAGTCTTTTTTCCTTTAGCCAGTCCAGAGGTGCCAGTTCCGGCCAATCCAGTTGCTTGCCTCGAGATGCTAGTTCCAGCCGCCTGTCTCAAGCTGCCAGTTTCAGCTGCCAGTCCCAAGGTGCTAGTTCCAGCTGCCTGTGCAGAAGTGCCAGTCTCTGCTGCCACTCCGGAGGTGCCAGTCTCTGCCGTCAGTCCCGAATCGCTAGCATCTGTCTTCAGTCCTGAGTCGCCAGCCTCTCTCTCCAGTCCAGAGTTGCCAGCCTCTGTTTCCATTCACAAGTCGCCAGCCGCTGTCTCCAGTCCCGAGTCGCCAACCGCTGTCTCCAGTCCTGAGTCGCCAGCCGCTGTCTCCAGTCCCGAGTCGATAGCCGCTATCTCCAGTCCCAAGTCGCCATTTGCTGTCTCCAGTCCCGAGTTGCCATCCGCTTTCTTTGTTCCTGAGCTACAGCCTGCTTCAGAGAGGGTTCAGCCCGAGTTACCGCCTAATTCGGTTCAGCCCGAGTTGCTGCCTAATTCGGTTCAGCCTGTCCGCTCTGAGGTTTCTCACAGTGCTGTCCGCTCTGAGGCTTTTCACTGTGCTTCCCAGTCCAGGCCTTCTGCCAAGTCCTCCGCGCCTCCTGCCAAGTCATCCGCCCAGTCCAGGCCTCTTACCGAGGGTGCCAAGTCCTAGCTTTCTCTTGCCGAGGGTGCCAAGTCCAAGCCGTCACCTTTCTTTGAGGGGCATCTTTCCCAACTTAGTGCCCTTCTGAGGTTTTGTTTGTCACATAATCCCTCCGTACCTAGCCTCGTTAATGACCCTAAGAGACAGGTACTGTTTCTAATATCACATTTTAGAGGAGAAGCTTTGGAATAGGTAAAACCATTTATTGAAACTGATCATCCCATCCTATCGGACTTCCATTCCTTTACTGAGGCAGTAATCGGCAAGTTTGCAACATCTTCCGTTATTCAATCTTGCTGGGCCTCCGTACATTCGGCAATACCACCTATCTCATCAGGCCAAAAAATACCACTATGCACCACCCAATTAGTACAGGCTTCTTGTAAGAAGAAGAGGTGGTATGATTTCCAACCTTGGATGACGACTTGCATGCTGGAACCCCCCATAGTGGACTATGACTCAGACACTTTCAACCACTTTTGGTAATATGAGCATCTAGAATCCGCCCTAAAGGGAGGGGGTACTGTCAGGATCTGCCTCGCTTCCTATGCAGCATTGTGTCAAGATGCTGCTTCATCTCAGCAGCTCATGCCTCTGGGATTAGATTGGACTTTATTATTTTATTTCTCTGGATGTATTATCTGCAGTACCTCTGATCCACCAGAGGAGCTGCTATTGCTGCACCAATTATCTTTTGCACCTGGGTGTTCTCTATTTATACCTGTCTCTCTCTCTCTTTCATGTGCTGGTCATTGTTGCTGTTCCATATTGCTGTGCTGTTCCCTGTTGTGCTTCTGGTTCACACATTCCCTGGGATTTCTTCATATTACCTGCATCAGCCGTGTTCCTGGTATTTGCTTTCTGCATCTCCCTGCAATCCTCATTCCTACACCATCCGGTTTGTACATTCCAGCAATAAACATTTGTGTGTTTGCCATATTATGGGCTCCTTAGCAGTGATTTCTGCATTGAAGTGTGACAATCGCTAAAGCCTTCCGAAGATAGTGTGACCATTTCACCAAACTAGTATATCAGTGAGTCTCCTACGGCATATACTCATTTGTGCAATGTGGCTAATCCCCATAATCACTTGTGCAACAGTCATCCAAACATGAGCGCTCTCACTTGGAACCCTCCAGACCAGGTGCAGCCTCAAGGACAAGTAAGTATGGGGTTGATATTTATAGTGCAGTAGATGGGAGTCCAGGGGAGTTGCACTTACAAAGGTACTAGTCTGGTGGAAGTATTGACAACTTTCCTCAAGGATGGAAATTCATTTATAGTTGAAATCGGTCTATGTTGATTCAATAAAGCTTTGGTGTCTGTTGAATTTTAAAATAAAAGTACCAGACGTTGTAAATTCTGAGGAGTTTCCTAACAATTTGTCATTCTGGTGGAGGCCAGTGAAATGTGAAACAATTTTTAAAAGGGTGATAGTTTCCTTCTAAAGCATATTGTAATGATCTGACCTTTGCATGAAATCCTTACAAGTGCACTGCTGCATTTTCACCCCTAGTGGCTGCTATGGGAATCATGTGCTCTAGAAGCATTTAAGCTGCCTCCCTCAGCTGTAGTTGGTAATCCTGACGACTACCCTATAAATACTAACACTTTAGACCTTGCTGGATCATTGCACTTCCTATGTCCCAGTTTCTGTGTCTTCATGTCTCCTGATTCTAATTGTCTTACCTTCCTGCTGCCTGCTTGTGAACTAACCCTACTTAACCTCTGCCTAAAGTACTGTATTAACCCTGAAATACAGTTTACCTGTGTTCTGAGCTGGCTTAAACTTTGTACCATGCAATTTATATTTATACCTGGTACTTTTGCCTGTTCTGCTACTTTACCTGTGTACTGATCCAGCTTGATATCTGGACCACACTAATTGTTTTAACCCTTTGTACCTTGCCTGTACTGCTGTTCACCTGTGTACTGTCCTGGCATATCCTCTGGACCACGCAAGTACATTTATCTTGGAACTTTGTCTTTTGTAACCATGTATTTGCCTATGTACTGACTTGGGATTGCCCTTGCATTTGCAATTATCCAACCCCGGGTACTCGTCACCATTCTCTACCAATCACCCCGTACAGCTGAATCTGAATACAACGCATCCAGTTCAAGAACAGCCACCTATTGGTTTATCGTGGTTCCATCTGCACACTGCCTCCAGGATTTGGGGTCCAAGTATTAGAGTACAAATAATAAAAAATAATTTTTATACACACACATGACACATATCACTTGAGAACAAGTTCAAGCAGAGGGATGCAACATATAGCCAGAGGCTGTTTGAGTACACACAAACAGACAGATTTAGTGAGCACAATAAGCAATTTTAGCTTTGGCAAACTCACCTTGAACAGTGACACTTGCTGGGGTTTACATTGCATATGCACCCTGCATCCTCGGTGGTCTTCAGCACTAAACAAGGTTGATGTGGGCACATATTGAGTATATTATACTCTTTATAAGCTTGCATGCCATGGAGTATAAACACTCTGAGACTGATAACTAAACAGTATAATTTATTACCTTTTGATATATTATCTCACACATAAGCTTACTTTTGTGCTGAATGCAAGAAAAATAGCCTAACAATATTATCCATCTACCGTACATAGATACTCCCCAAGGTATTGAAAATATGTCATTTTAAAACACAATAAGATTAGAAATGAATATGAAAAAAATATTTTGTTTTTGTTGTAACAATGCTTCAGAAACTCAGTATATACAATCTGGATTTCCCTGAAACTGAAAACTTTTGTTTATCTACACTGTCTATGGGTACTATAATAAAATAAATAAACATCCCAAGGTTTGCAAAATATTTTGTCTTAAAATATTTTTTTTTTACCATTTTTGTTGGTAAATCAGCAAAAAATCTTATTGCATTAGAGGTATTACAATATTAACTCCATGTGCATATAAAAAGACCTTAGTGAAATTCAAACCCTTTACATCAATAAAAAGAATATTATTAGTTATATAAATGTATATTGATTGCAAAATTTCTTGGTAAGCATTTGCATATTTTATCATATTTATATCTGGATTTGACATCCCAGTTTACATCAATTGTGCAAGCAAAACAATAACTCAGGCTGGAACAAGGAACAACATTTTGGTTTGGGGGGTCCAGGCTCAGCTCAAACCAACAATTTAGTCTTTATGTTTAACTCTATGCTTGTATTCAGGTCTGGCAAAACATATGATGGTTTGGGCCTGCAGCTTGAATGCTATTTTTTGACGTAACGTGTCTATTTGTGAATGCACCAGTTTTTATGAAGAAAGGCGCAGAAATGCTGGCCAAGAATGTGGTGTTTGCAGGGTTGCATGTTGGCAGCAGATAATTCAGAACATTGCACAGGTGTGTTGAAGCTTAAGAAAATGTTTCTGTTAAAGAATTAACAAAGCTTCTTTATAATGTGGCAACATATCTTAGCCAACTGTCAGTTTCTACCTAGCGAACTGTCAGCTTCTACCTAGAGAGTATAGTAGTTGTTGCAATACGCATATGACAAAACATAATTCTAACACCTCCACTCAACAATTATTTACCATGTGAATCCCATTTGTCACTGTATCTGCATCCCCAGGTAGTATGTGGTAGTATGTCACATCTCTCAGGTCCTTAGTTTCAAAGCGTTTTTTTAGAACTTTACTTAATTTTATGATTTCTTTGTTTCCCATATGAGCTTTGTTCAAATCATCTACATAGAGAAAAGACTTTTTTTTTTTATCTCTACATTTGCAGTGCAAGCATGGCTCAGCTTCATTTTGTGTGAACCCTTCTCTAACAAAACATTGCTCATCTTGGAGTTCCATTTTCTGGCTGATAGCTGGAGTCCGTAGAGTGATATGAGTAAGTTGCAAACAAGGTGCTCTTCTCCTTTTCTGGCGCATTCTTCAGGTTGTGACATGCACAACTTCTCTTCAATGTCACCATTGAGGAAAGCTGTACTGACGTCATAATCTTTCGCTTTCATCTTCTGTACAGCTGCACTTTGTTTAGTGACTGCAGCCGAGAGCCATCGTAATCTGTACCATTTTTTTTGCAAATGTCACTAATATTGCCGTAAAACTGTGAATTAAAAATCAAATGTGCAGTCAAATGCATTCTTGCCCAGTGGTAACTTGGTAAGTTTAAAGGTCTGGAGCTGTTTGAGACATTTCATATATTTACAAGAAGCTTTATCCACTTCTGTTTCACATTTCTTTCCCCTTTCATGGCTTTGTCTCAGGTTGTAGTACAGTTGAAACCATTTTAGACAAGGTTTTGACGGGAATCCTCTTGTTCCATCTTGTGGATCCTCTAACTGAAGGTAGAGGTGTTACTACACTCTGTCCTTCATGCAATAGCTGGATTGCCTAATTCATTTTCAACGTCACTTTACTTGCTTACCTGTGTTTCTGATTGAGCTTGTTGTTCAGGCTGAACTATTTGTAAAATCCCATGTCATTTGAGTGACACTCAATTGCTCAATCATCATGCTCCTGCTAAATTGTAATCTTGTTGGTATCTTGGCACAAAATTCTAGATCCATTTTGGCCCTCAGTGTAGCCTACCAAAATTCTTTCCTCTGCATGGGCTTCCTACTTGGTATGCTTTTCTTTGGGAACATGTACATAGACTTTGCTTCTAAGTATTCTAATCTCATTGGAGGAGCTGTGCAGATCGGGTGTTCATTGCTGAGGGCAGACTAGGGCATTATTTTGCCATATTATGTACCCCTCTGCAAAATTAAGATTTTGTTTTGTGTGAAGTCTATATTTAAATGAAATTCAAGGGTTGCAGGAAAGCACATTTCAGAAGGGGTTCCCTGTTTACGGGTGAAATATAGCATTTCGCTCACTGCACTACTCTATACAATGCATATAGTGCTTTAACCCCACATTAAAATACAGACAAAAGTGGAGTTACAAAGAAGGTGCATTATAAAGATGGTAACATATAATGGAGTTAATGCATTTCAATATACTTTTACATTGAGAAAGTACACAATAGTGGCATAAAGAAGGAATACAGTAAAAAACCTACACTACTAGGTTAAAGAATTAGCACAACTAAACTTAATATAAACAGAACAACTAGTAGTATTACTGGAGATCCCTGATTTAGGGTTACATGCCCCTGCCAGCACTGTAACAGTTATCCCAGATTGACAGCCAGGAGAAGTTTACTCATGTAGACTTGTGAAAAAGAATTGTCAACAGACCATCTTCATAGCATTCAACATTGTAAAAAACTAAATAGGTTCAAAATTATCCATACCACCAATCAACCCAAACTATCTACATATTCAATCAACCACAACCACATTTCTGTAAATGAACATCCACTTTTTGGTAGATCCAATCCCTTTTGGACTTGAGAATTAGGACAAAATTTCTGCCAAAGTTGATACTATTTGGAAGTATGCTGCCATTGTTGAAATATGTACAACAGACTATGGGTTTGTTTATATGCACGTAGTTACCATGGAGGGTCAGCAGATGGCGCTGTATTCATACAGAGGTGTATTGTTTGTCTACTGTATATGCATGTACTTGTTTGTATTTTTCCTGTCTCAACTTTCTGTGTTCTAGAAGAGACTCTCCGGGAAAAGGAGGTGAGCTGAGCAGCTCATGTTACTGATATGTTATGTTAAGAAGCTATTACTGAAAGCTGTTGTTATACTGATCCTGGTACTCATTACTATATAAAGAAGATATACATCTCAAGACTCGTTCTGTCTGAATATAAGGTAACTCCTGAGGTGATTCTTTATCTATGAGACCTCCTGCTGCACACCTATGGTATCATCCATCGCAGAATGCCAATAGCCATGACCTCTGCATTTCTTATTGGAGGGGATTTTCCAGTACATTTACTCATAAATATAATAAACAGACACCATTCTTTTATGGGCTGCATGTGAGCGTAGTGGTTAGCACTTCTGCCTCACAGCACTGGGGTCATGAGTTCGATTCCCGACCATGGTCTTATCAGTGTGGTGTTTGTATGTTCTCCCCGTGTTTGCGTGGGTTTCCTCCAGGTGCTCCATTTTCCTCCCACATTCCAAAAAACATACTAGTAGGTTAATTGGCTGCTATCAAATTGACCCTAGTCTCTTTGTGTCTCTCGGTCTATGAAGCTCCAATGGAGCAGGGACTGATGTGAGTGAGTTCTCTGTACAGCGCTGCGGAATTAGTAGCTTGACCTTGATTTTCAGTAGGAATACAGACCGTGAAAGGGGGGTCTCACGATACTTCTGAATTTCTGGGTTTTAAGCAGGAAATGTCAGAACTACAACTCACATATTCCACTGCAAATGTGTATCCAATAGCAGCACTATACTGTCTCTCACCTGTGACATCACCAAACTGCCTGTAACTGGTTGCATCAGCTACTGAATCCTACACAGAAAGAACTAACGACTGCAGAGAAGATAACACTAAATAAAGTTTGAACTGGTAAGAGGGAAGGCCCAGCAATCCAAATACCTAACAGCAGTCTCTGTTATCCAAACTAAACTAAATAATATTACTGCACAGGAGACCAGGCATCACTGTCTGCTTTGAACATAAGATCACAGATACCACATTGTATTTGAACATATGGATGTCTGACCTTAATATTTAATTTAATTTAATATTTGTTTGAAAGTGGACATTTCTTTTAAGGGCCAATGCATCGTTAACCTGATACATTATCTTTTCCAATGAATCTATTGTATTTATTTAATGCTATTTAGGATTGGGTTAATTCACCTTGGCCCTAGCAGCCGTTAGGTAGTAAATCAAATTATAAAATAAATGAATTTCTCAAAAGTTATCTGTAAAAAATGCTTTGGTAAATATGAACAAAAAAACTACAGAATCCAAAGTGATTATATGTTTCTCTAGTCTACAAAAACACAAATTAAAATAATATATTTTGTCATTCTTCAGGACCACAGTAATCTTGGCTTGGTTGCCCGTTAATATTGCAGTGTTACTAAACATGATCCAGTTTGTATTATTTTTCAAGTAATCCTATTTTACCATGACATAAAACATTTTTACAATTTATAAATGATTTTCATTATGTACACAAACATTTTAAATATATTACAAAGCCAGAATTGATAATCAGGTTAAGTTAGACCAGATGCCCTGGCCTTTACTCAGTATACTGTGTAAAGGTCTTACTTGTGCTATAGAGAATGTTGATCCATGTTTTTTGTGCTGAAAAATAATTATTTTTAAGTGTGCAGCCTGCATCTAGTACAAGTTACTTGTGTGGATCGCAAGAAACCACTAAATTCTAAAGTCTTCTAAGGTTCTGCAATTATCCCGTTTGGATAGACTGAAAGAGACTGTGAGTGGAATGGGGTGCTCCTTTAGCACAGCAGTCTAAAATGCAGGACTTCTGATGTTTAACTCAAAACTTGCAGCAGGCCTTCTGTTGTAGCGTTTTGTGTGTGTTTCTTTTTCCTTTTTCTCCTTGCAACTATCCTTTGCTCCCCACATCTATATCTAAACCATGTTACATACTGTACATCTAAAAATACATTTCCAGAATACGCACATATCTTAAACATAACACTGCAAAAACTTGAATTCATGCACTCATCATCTCCCGCATTGACTATTGCATTCCCTCCTTACTGGTCTTCCCATAAATAGACTCAAACCCCTACTACCCCTTTTTTGCATGCAGTGGCCAGACTGATTTTCCTTGTAAATCGTTCTTCCTCTGCTGAAGCAATCTGTCAGTCTCTACATTGATTGCCTGTTTTTCACAGACTCCAATTTAAAATTATTCTACTAACATACAAGGCCATCAATAAAATTGCAGCAACATACATCTCCTCATTTGTCTGAAAATATCTCCCAACTCGACACCTCCGTTCTGCTTCTACGTCTCTCTTCCACTCTCATCACATCCACTCTCATCACATCCTCCCATTCCCGGTTACAGGACTTTTTCGGGCTTTTTCTGTGCAATTCTCTCTTTAGCACAATAAGACTTTCCTCTAGTCTACAAACCTTCAAGCGTTCTCTAAAAGCCCACCTCTTCAGGCAAGCTTATAATATTCCTCAACCACCCTCTTAACCTTACTAGGTTACCCAATTACCACCCTTTACACAATTCACATAAGACAACAACCCAAAGTCCTACTGACCAACATTGCTGTGTGACTGGATCACATAGTATATGAATCACTTTTTACCTTTGCGACCTGGCTGGACCAATATGCAGTATACAGATTCAACCTCATGTATCCGACTCCCATTGACCTATAGATTGTAAGCTTGCGAGCAGGGCCCTCTTACCTCTCTGTCTGTTTTACCCAGTATTGTTAATTACTGTCTTTGTCTCCAATTGTAAAGCGCTGTGAAATTTGCTGGCGCTATATAAATAAATGTTGATGATGATGTATTTGCTGCTTATTTCCAAATGGAATTTGTATGTTACATTGACCTTTTGGGTGAAAATGTCAAGCCATAGAAGACCTGTTTGTTCAGTGCGTGATACTCAGAGGTAAATTTATCAAACCTTCTAAAAAAAAGGACAAGTGGAGGTGTTGCCCAAAACAGCCAAATTGTTGCTATCAGTTATCTTGTACATTCTAGGTATCACCTCCACTTTTCCTTTTTAGAAGGCTCGATAAATCTACTACTCAGAGTAAGGAATCTATAACTCACCCAGTATTGACATATATTATTTTAATCTAAAAGAAATGACTCTTGTAGAATATTTGTAAAACTGTGTCAGCTTCAACTTTAGCACAGTTAATCCAGAAGGTGACAATGACTTTGTCCCACTCATTGCAATAAACAATGGTAGGAGTAAATAAATAAATCCATTTTTCTAAAGTTTCTATCCCAGGGCCACCGATCATCTGGCTGTTATAATAAGCACTTAAGAAGAGGACAGTGAGTCAGATTTGCACTTTCTGTTCTAAATTGTTTGCAGATGTCCATGTCCATTTGTGTATTGGATTCCTTCCCTAGCCCCAGTTGTGCCACTGGATGATATTATTCCCCAGGCTTACCATTCATTAAATGATGAAAGCGAGTTCTAGTCTTTGTAATCCATTCACAAAAAAAAATATATTTTTTAAATTTAGATGTGGAACACCCTCTAGGTGGAAAATGCACAGACGATCGTAACACTATTTTATTAACAAATACTATGGTCAATGACATGTGTTCTCCAAACAATAGCAAAGTCACATCAAATCATTCATAATGCTATCCAGGTGAATAGTACATACGCTGAAATAAAGAATATATTATAATAATTCTGTAAATTTTAGGGTAAAGGTTGTTGTGAGTGTTTAATGGTCTGCATCAAAATATTGGAGACAATTTGTTTTAATATTTACTGAATTAAAAAAAAAAAAAATCCTGGAGATTATTCAAACTAGAATAGATTCACCAAGTTACAGGACACTATACATTTCATAGTGGTTATAACTGTAATGTATGACATGAAACAAAAATCTTTACCATATGGTACATGCTCAGTGCACAATAACATTACTGCTCCATTATTCCCCTTCTAGGGTACTTTGTAAGTTACAAACAGAAGTCTTCATCTCCACAATAGGCAGTCTGTAGTGACATCACAGCACTCTGTGCAGTCGCGGTAAACTTCAAAGCCCCAGCAACCATTAGGCGCATGCATCCAGTAGCAGCGTTCTTTCTCTTCCCTATGACCAGTGGCGGAACTACCATTAGTGCTGCAGGTGTGGTGTACCGGGGCCCATGGAGATAATGGGGCCCGCTGCACGGGAAACTAGAGAGCTGTGGGCCCTGGCTCCCTCCTCCTCGCTTCCCTGCACCAGGTCTCATGGCTCACTAGTTCTGCATCAGCCTATGACATTGTCTCCAGGCTGCTTGTAGTCTGTTTGCTTCAGCTAGTGTTGGAATCCTGCTCAGAGCCAATAACTGTAGTGCAGGTAGCACAAAATGGAGTTTGAAGAGGAAGGTGATGGGTTGGGTACAAAATAATGCTAGTCATTATTCCGACAATACTTACCGTGACGTGTTCAGACCAAAGGACTCCTTCCTAGACCAGGCTCCAGGACGACTGCTGTGTAAACTGAGTGGAAGTCATTGCGATCAGTGAAGAAGCCGGCAGCAGCTCATGACATCACCATGAGGTTACACAGCAGTCGTCCTGGAGCCTGGTCGGGGAAGGAGCCCTTCGGTCTGAATACGTCGCTGTAAGTATAGTCGGGGTAGTCAGCATCGATATGCTCAGCATATCTATGCTGACTACCACTGGAGGGGATAGGCCAGACATTTGTAGGAGTTCAAAGTAGTGTCTGTTACCCAAAGCAACCAAACTAAACAATATTACTTCACAGGAGGCCAGTTATTAATGCATCTTCTATAATAAAGCTCCCACATGCCATGTGTTGGTAAACATGTATGTTTGGGCCTGATATATTTAAAGGATGCCACTTTTTTTTTTAAAAAAGTGAACATTAAGATACTATGGAAGAATTCATAGTGCTACCATTATGGATGTTGGTTGAAATTCTGTGACAAACATGTTCCTGACCACAACCACTTTCCACCAAAGCTCCACCCATTATCCTGTAAGGCCCACCCATTTCGGGATCTTCAAATTGGGACAGTTTGGAGGTATAGCAACGTAGCCCCTTAGCAGTCTGTGACTTTTATGACATAAAATAAAAACTGCCTGCATGATTATATCCTTCTAAGGTTGAGATTTTTTATTTTTCTAGACTTGGCTCAGTGGTCGAAGTGGTCTGGTATATGGTGGTAGCCCTAGTTAGATGTAAGCCCCAATACCAGGAATGTGAGTGCATCTGATTTCAACTGCATTTTATTGGTGTTTAATATATATAGCATATAGGTCAGGGAAGGGCCTGCATACAATGAGATGCCCTTGACACTGGGATGCAGGCTTAAAAGTTTTGTTCAAAATATGAACTAATACCACATGTTTTCACTTTACTACATACACACATACAGGGCCAACAACACTATGGGTCCCCTACCTATATATATATATATATATATATATATATATATAAAATCCCGTTTGTACTCGCTCAGTAACTCTTGAAGTACAGCAACTAAAAAATCAAATCCCCCCCCTTCACTTACCTTTCAATCACCCTGTTCTCAGTTTGCACCCCCTTTTCTTATACTGTGTCTTCTGCTTCTTTGAATCCTTGCTGCCGCTTGCTTCACCGTTGCTTCTCGCGCTGTGACTCCTCCATGCTGCGCTTCTCAATGAAAATGTCGATCGTGATGACGTCATGCCCGACATTCAGTACAGCACAGAGGAGGGGAACAGGGAGCCGGATCGCCACCTGACGTGACCGCAAATGGTAAACATTTTTTGCTTGTTTTTTGCAGGAATATTTATTCTAATTAAGAGCCCTGCCTATGGGTCCCCCTTGCCCGTGGGGCCCCTGGGCACCTGCCTATCGTGCCCAGTGGAAAAGACAGCCCTGCACACATATATGCAGTGTTAAGGATAAGCGCTAACAACAACTGTCTTTTTGGTTGCAAAACTATTTATTCACTTACATTTTCCATACCGCCACTTCTAAATTTCCACTTTGACCATTGACTCAGATTAAATATATTTGCCTTTTGAAAGTCACATTTTAATGAGCTCATTTTAATGAACTCACTTATTTACCAAAGACAAGGATTTAACTAATAAAATAGTCTTATGTAATACATTAAAAAAGGGAATACAACTCTCTAAACTACAATTACTCACAGGTGGAGTACCCTTAATTTATATGATTTCTAGAAAGGGATTAACATAAAAACCATGAGCCGCGATCTTAAAATTCTGCAGGGTAGTTTTAAAATAAGCAGTGAAGTAATAAAGTCTGTTTGTAGTTATTGAGTTGTTGTGCTTTTTTGTTTAGTAGGTCAACAGAATGTCCTCTTATTAATTTTGTCTGAGCCTATCACGCATCAGCAGTTTCTTAGCAGACGGTTTCAATCACAGCAGTAAAAGCTGCAAAAGAGAACATCCTGGTCATTGAGAGTTTCTGGTTTTTTAATTGCTTCCAACACTTTTGTTTCTTGTACACATAAGAAACCTATAGGTTGCACAATGTGTCACAACAAGACAGAACATTTTTTAGATTGCTCAGTAAAACAGAAAAATCTATTTTGCGGAGACTTTCTGAATGAATTAACCTGGGTTCAATTAATGAATTCATATAAAGCAAGTTTTTTTTACATTAATCAATTAATACAACCCAGTTTATTCCAATCAGAAAGTCATGGCTAATTGCAGGTACAAACATTTATGTCCCATATAAATAAACCATGTTGATGTCTCTACTTCGGACCTGTCCAATCCCATACGGCACAGCCTCCATCATGACCCCTTCCGCCCGGTACAAAATGATCTGCACCCGATCTTCCCACTTAATTTACTATCTCAGTTACCTATATTGAATTAACTGACGAGAAAGGTGTTTTATTTACCACCAATTGATTAATTCAGCAAAAGTAACGGAAGTGGGATTACTCCGGTGCAGAATACTTTTATGCCACATGGAAGGAGGGTCTGTACGGTACACAATGGACTTTTGTTCCCCCTAGTTATTTTCCCATCTCACATCAATAAATTCAGCCCTGCTTACTTGTACAAGTAATTAACTAATAAAGAATGAGAGCAGACTAAAGTGCATTGAATTTAGTCATGTTTGAAAGCATGAAAACAAGCAATACAATGTTATACTGTTCAAAGCAGTGCTTAGCGCATATAATCTTTCATTTTGCATTTTATATGGGATTTAAAAACACTATTCACCATTTAGATAGAGAATGCCATTACATTGTGTGCATGAATGAAGAAATGATACATTATCAATGTACAAAAACAAATATTTAGAACATGTTACTCTCACAGGTGACAATTTTGACTCAACAAGTCAGGTGTCAGCTTCAGTCAATAGACATAAAACTGAGATGTTGCTGATACTTGGTTATGATATTTGACAATACCCTAAAAAGAACATATGCCCTCAGTGGCCAGTTTAGTAGGTACACCTTTCTAGTACCCCAACCCTCCTCTATGCCCCAAAACAGCATAAATTCTTTCTGGTAAGGATTCAACAAGGTGCTGGAAACATTCCTTACAGATTCTGGTCCATATTGACATGACAGCATCACGCAATTGCTGCAGCTTTTTTGGCAGCACATTCATGCTGCTAATGTCCCACTCTAGCACATCCCAAGGGCTCTATTGTATTGACATCTGGGGGCTGTGGAGGCCATTGGAGTACATGTAGAGTACTGAATTCAATCTAACTACACTACTTTGTTCCCATTAATCCATCCAGTCCAACTACTCTGCTCATAGTATTGCATCCTGTTATCTTGCCATTCCATCCAATCCTACTTCTCTTACTACAGTATTCTGTCCAATCCTGCATTATTCCAGTATTCCATCTGACCCAACGATTTTCATCCCTGTATTCAATCCAACCAAACTACTCTGTTCCCAGAATCTATCCAGTACCAATACTCTGCTCCTAGTATTGCATCCTGTTATTTTGGCATTCCATCCAATATTACTTTTCTTACCACAGTATTCTATCCAACCCCACTGTTGGTATTCCAGTATTCTATCCAACCCCATTACTATTATCCCTGTATTCCATCCAATCTAAGCACCTTGGTGCTGGGATTACAGAGGCATTTGACACACCATTTGTAAATTATATCAACTTATTAATTACAGTTAATTCTGAACTTTGTTACAGAGTTGTGTTTGACATCAAAATCTTCCTGCACCTGTTTGATAGGTGTCACTGTGTTGATGGGTGACCGCGCTCCTTCCACTATCGAGGGAAAGTTATCAGGCAGCGCTCTATTTCGCGGTTTGAAAAATGTTCCCCATCGCACGTGGTCTTCAGCTCAGAACCACTTGATATACTGTATACTGTACTAAATCAGGGACACGTTGATAGCCATGCAACACAAACGTTCATCATGTGACACTAAATTTAAGAAGCATATAGGATCAGGGAGAGCTCTTGGCTTTGATGCCATTAACCCGCCCAATTCCATGCAACACAAAAGTGAATGCTTACTCCTGAACCAACTCAGGAAGGTTTGGTTAATATAGATGGTGAAGAACAGTCTGATTCACAACACCTTTCACTTTCTCTCCACATTCCAACTGGTAGCTGCACAGAAAATGAAGTTGCCAATGGCTGCTTTTAAAACAGCTGACAATCCTTCTGCTGTACAGTAGCCACAGGTACTTTCCCCATCACCAGCTACAATTGTTATACCGCTACCTTATCAATTGTTCACCACACCTATTAGATTTTAAAGTCTTTACCATCTGTTTAATGTCTTGGTATGTTCTTTATTGTATCATTATGCACTCAATGTCCAGTGCTCTATTGGCACTTTAAAGGTAAATAATAAGAATAATCAGGGCTTTTTTTTTTTTTATAGAACACTCAGAACGGAGTTCCGGCACTTTCTATCCATAGGTTTTCAAAGTTTAACTAACTTTTAACATTTTTTTTTTCTCTGCAGAGCTGCACCGCATCTTACTGTGTGTCCTGCTTCCGTGTGACACAACGCTGCCAGTGAGAGAAGCGAGAAAAGCATAGAAGGTAAGTACAGACTACAGAAAGCGGGGGAGGGGGGCAGAAAGAGAGGGCTACAGAAAAATGAGGGGGGCAGAAAGGGCGGGCTACAGAAAAACGAGGGGGGCAGAAAGAGAGGGCTACAGAAAAACGAGGGGGGAAGAAAGAGCGGGCTACAGAAAAATGAGTGGGCAGAAAGGGAGGGCTACAGAAAAACGAGGGGGAAGAAAGAGCGGGCTACAGGAAAATGAGTGGGCAGAAAGAGAGGGCTACAGAAAAACGAGGGGGGCAGAAAGAGCGGGCTACAGAAAAATGAGTGGGCAGAAAGAGAGGGCTACAGAAAAACAAGGGGGGCAGAAAGAGAGGGCTACAGAAAAACAAGGGGGGCAGAAAGAGCGGGCTACAGAAAAACAAGGGGGGCAGAAAGAGCGGGCTACAGAAAAACAAGGGGGGCAGAAAGAGAGGGCTACAGAAAAATGAGGGGGCAGAAAGAGAGGGCTACAGAAAAATGAGGGGGCAGAAAGAGAGGGCTACAGAAAAACAAGTGGGGCAGAAAGAGCGGGCTACAGAAAAATGAGGGGGCAGAAAGAGAGGGCTACAGAAAAATGAGGGGGGCAGAAAGAGAGGGCTACAAAAAAATGAGTGGGCAGAAAGAGAGGGCTACAGAAAAACGAGAGGGCAGAAAGAGAGGGCTACAGAAAAACGAGGAGGCAGAAAGAGAGGGCTACAGAAAAATGAGGGGGGCAGAAAGAGCGGGCTAGAGAAAAATGAGTGGGCAGAAAGAGAGGGCTACAGAAAAATGAGGGGGCAGAAAGAGAGGGCTACAGAAAAACAAGGGGGGCAGAAAGAGAGGGCTACAGAAAAACAAGGGGGGCAGAAAGAGAGGGCTACAGAAAAACAAGGGGGGGCAGAAAGAGAGGGCTACAGAAAAATGAGGGGGCAGAAAGAGAGGGCTACAGAAAAACGAGGGGGCAGAAAGAGAGGGCTACAGAAAAATGAGGGGTGCAGAAAGAGCGGGCTACAGAAAAATGAGTGGGCAGAAAGAGAGGGCTACAGAAAAACGAGGGGGCAGAAAGAGCGGGCTACAGAAAAACGAGGGGGGCAGAAAGAGCGGGCTACAGAAAAATGAGTGGGCAGAAAGAGAGGGCTACAGAAAAACAAGGGGGCAGAAAGAGAGAGCTACAGAAAAACAAGGGGGGCAGAAAGAGAGGGCTACAGAAAAACAAGGGGGGCAGAAAGAGAGGGCTACAGAAAAATGAGGGGGCAGAAAGAGAGGGCTACAGAAAAATGAGGGGGGCAGAAAGAGCGGGCTACAGAAAAATGAGTGGGCAGAAAGAGAGGGCTACAGAAAAACGAGGGGGCAGAAAGAGAGGGCTACAGAAAAACTAGGGGGGCAGAAAGAGCGGGCTACAGAAAAATGAGTGGGCAGAATAAGAGGGCTACAGAAAAACAAGGGGGCAGAAAGAGAGAGCTACAGAAAAACAAGGGGGGGCAGAAAGAGAGGGCTACAGAAAAATGAGGGGGCAGAAAGAGAGGGCTACAGAAAAACGAGGGGGGCAGAAAGAGCGGGCTACAGAAAAATGAGTGGGCAGAAAGAGAGGGCTACAGAAAAATGAGGGCAGAAAGAGAGGGCTACAGAAAAACGAGGGGGGCAGAAAGAGCGGGCTACAGAAAAATGAGTGGGCAGAAAGAGAGGGCTACAGAAAAATGAGGGGGCAGAAAGAGAGGGCTACAGAAAAATGAGGGGGGCAGAAAGAGCGGGCTACAGAAAAATGAGTGGGCAGAAAGAGAGGGCTACAGAAAAACAAGGGGGGCAGAAAGAGAGGGCTACAGAAAAACAAGGGGGGCAGAAAGAGCAGGCTACAGAAAAATGAGTGGGCAGAAAGAGAGGGCTACAGAAAAACAAGGGGGCAGAAAGAGAGGGCTACAGAAAAATGAGGGGGCAGAAAGAGAGGGCTACAGAAAAACGAGGGGGGCAGAAAGAGCGGGCTACAGAAAAACAAGGGGGCAGAAAGAGAGGGCTACAGAAAAATGAGGGGGCAGAAAGAGAGGGCTACAGAAAAACGAGGGGGGCAGAAAGAGCGGGCTACAGAAAAATGAGTGGGCAGAAAGAGAGGGCTACAGAAAAATGAGTGGGCAGAAAGAGAGGGCTACAGAAAAACAAGGGGGGACAGAAAGAGATGGCTACAGAAAAACAAGGGGGGCAGAAAGAGAGGACTACAGAAAAACGAGGGGGCAGAAAAAGAGGGCTACAGAAAAATGAGGGGGGCAGAAAGAGCGGGCTACAGAAAAATGAGTGGGCAGAAAGAGAGGGCTACAGAAAAATGAGGGGGCAGAAAGAGAGGGCTACAGAAAAACGAGGGGGGCAGAAAGAGCGGGCTACAGAAAAATGAGTGGGCAGAATAAGAGGGCTACAGAAAAACAAGGGGGCAGAAAGAGAGAGCTACAGAAAAACAAGGGGGGCAGAAAGAGAGGGCTACAGAAAAATGAGGGGGCAGAAAGAGAGGGCTACAGAAAAACGAGGGGGGCAGAAAGAGCGGGCTACAGAAAAATGAGTGGGCAGAAAGAGAGGGCTACAGAAAAATGAGGGGGCAGAAAGAGAGGGCTACAGAAAAACGAGGGGGGCAGAAAGAGTGGGCTACAGAAAAATGAGTGGGCAGAAAGAGAGGGCTACAGAAAAATGAGTGGGCAGAAAGAGAGGGCTACAGAAAAACGAGGGGGCAGAAAGAGAGGGCTACAGAAAAATGAGGGGGGCAGAAAGAGCGGGCTACAGAAAAATGAGTGGGCAGAAAGAGAGGGCTACAGAAAAACAAGGGGGCAGAAAGAGAGGGCTACAGAAAAACGAGGGGGGCAGAAAGAGCGGGCTACAGAAAAATGAGTGGGCAGAAACAGAGGGCTACAGAAAAACGAGGGGGGCAGAAAGAGAGGGCTACAGAAAAATGAGTGGGCAGAAAGAGAGGGCTACAGAAAAATGAGTGGGCAGAAAGAGAGGGCTACAGAAAAACAAGGGGGGCAGAAAGAGCGGGCTACAGAAAAATGAGTGGGCAGAATAAGAGGGCTACAGAAAAACAAGGGGGCAGAAAGAGAGAGCTACAGAAAAACAAGGGGGGCAGAAAGAGAGGGCTACAGAAAAATGAGGGGGCAGAAAGAGAGGGCTACAGAAAAACGAGGGGGGCAGAAAGAGCGGGCTACAGAAAAATGAGTGGGCAGAAAGAGAGGGCTACAGAAAAATGAGGGGGCAGAAAGAGAGGGCTACAGAAAAACGAGGGGGGCAGAAAGAGTGGGCTACAGAAAAATGAGCGGGCAGAAAGAGAGGGCTACAGAAAAATGAGTGGGCAGAAAGAGAGGGCTACAGAAAAACGAGGGGGCAGAAAGAGAGGGCTACAGAAAAATGAGGGGGGCAGAAAGAGCGGGCTACAGAAAAATGAGTGGGCAGAAAGAGAGGGCTACAGAAAAACAAGGGGGCAGAAAGAGAGGGCTACAGAAAAACGAGGGGGGCAGAAAGAGCGGGCTACAGAAAAATGAGTGGGCAGAAACAGAGGGCTACAGAAAAACGAGGGGGGCAGAAAGAGAGGGCTACAGAAAAATGAGTGGGCAGAAAGAGAGGGCTACAGAAAAATGAGTGGGCAGAAAGAGAGGGCTACAGAAAAACAAGGGGGGCAGAAAGAGAGGGCTACAGAAAAACAAGGGGGGCAGAAAGAGAGGGCTACAGACAAACAAGGGGGGCAGAAAGAGCAGGCTACAGAAAAATTTGTGGGCAGAAAGAGAGGGCTACAGAAAAACGAGGGGGCAGAAAGAGAGGGCTACAGAAAAACGAGGGGGCAGAAAGAGAGGGCTACAGAAAAACAAGGGGGGCAGAAAGAGAGGGCTACAGAAAAACAAGGGGGGCAGAAAGAGCAGGCTACAGAAAAATGAGTGGGCAGAAAGAGAGGGCTACAGAAAAACAAGGGGGCAGAAAGAGAGGGCTACAGAAAAATGAGGGGGCAGAAAGAGAGGGCTACAGAAAAACGAGGGGGGCAGAAAGAGCGGGCTACAGAAAAACAAGGGGGCAGAAAGAGAGGGCTACAGAAAAATGAGGGGGCAGAAAGAGAGGGCTACAGAAAAACGAGGGGGGCAGAAAGAGCGGGCTACAGAAAAATGAGTGGGCAGAAAGAGAGGGCTACAGAAAAATGAGTGGGCAGAAAGAGAGGGCTACAGAAAAACAAGGGGGGACAGAAAGAGATGGCTACAGAAAAACAAGGGGGGCAGAAAGAGAGGACTACAGAAAAACGAGGGGGCAGAAAAAGAGGGCTACAGAAAAATGAGGGGGGCAGAAAGAGCGGGCTACAGAAAAATGAGTGGGCAGAAAGAGAGGGCTACAGAAAAATGAGGGGGCAGAAAGAGAGGGCTACAGAAAAACGAGGGGGGCAGAAAGAGCGGGCTACAGAAAAATGAGTGGGCAGAATAAGAGGGCTACAGAAAAACAAGGGGGCAGAAAGAGAGAGCTACAGAAAAACAAGGGGGGCAGAAAGAGAGGGCTACAGAAAAATGAGGGGGCAGAAAGAGAGGGCTACAGAAAAACGAGGGGGGCAGAAAGAGCGGGCTACAGAAAAATGAGTGGGCAGAAAGAGAGGGCTACAGAAAAATGAGGGGGCAGAAAGAGAGGGCTACAGAAAAACGAGGGGGGCAGAAAGAGTGGGCTACAGAAAAATGAGTGGGCAGAAAGAGAGGGCTACAGAAAAATGAGTGGGCAGAAAGAGAGGGCTACAGAAAAACGAGGGGGCAGAAAGAGAGGGCTACAGAAAAATGAGGGGGGCAGAAAGAGCGGGCTACAGAAAAATGAGTGGGCAGAAAGAGAGGGCTACAGAAAAACAAGGGGGCAGAAAGAGAGGGCTACAGAAAAACGAGGGGGGCAGAAAGAGCGGGCTACAGAAAAATGAGTGGGCAGAAACAGAGGGCTACAGAAAAACGAGGGGGGCAGAAAGAGAGGGCTACAGAAAAATGAGTGGGCAGAAAGAGAGGGCTACAGAAAAATGAGTGGGCAGAAAGAGAGGGCTACAGAAAAACAAGGGGGGCAGAAAGAGCGGGCTACAGAAAAATGAGTGGGCAGAATAAGAGGGCTACAGAAAAACAAGGGGGCAGAAAGAGAGAGCTACAGAAAAACAAGGGGGGCAGAAAGAGAGGGCTACAGAAAAATGAGGGGGCAGAAAGAGAGGGCTACAGAAAAACGAGGGGGGCAGAAAGAGCGGGCTACAGAAAAATGAGTGGGCAGAAAGAGAGGGCTACAGAAAAATGAGGGGGCAGAAAGAGAGGGCTACAGAAAAACGAGGGGGGCAGAAAGAGTGGGCTACAGAAAAATGAGCGGGCAGAAAGAGAGGGCTACAGAAAAATGAGTGGGCAGAAAGAGAGGGCTACAGAAAAACGAGGGGGCAGAAAGAGAGGGCTACAGAAAAATGAGGGGGGCAGAAAGAGCGGGCTACAGAAAAATGAGTGGGCAGAAAGAGAGGGCTACAGAAAAACAAGGGGGCAGAAAGAGAGGGCTACAGAAAAACGAGGGGGGCAGAAAGAGCGGGCTACAGAAAAATGAGTGGGCAGAAACAGAGGGCTACAGAAAAACGAGGGGGGCAGAAAGAGAGGGCTACAGAAAAATGAGTGGGCAGAAAGAGAGGGCTACAGAAAAATGAGTGGGCAGAAAGAGAGGGCTACAGAAAAACAAGGGGGGCAGAAAGAGAGGGCTACAGAAAAACAAGGGGGGCAGAAAGAGAGGGCTACAGACAAACAAGGGGGGCAGAAAGAGCAGGCTACAGAAAAATTTGTGGGCAGAAAGAGAGGGCTACAGAAAAACGAGGGGGCAGAAAGAGAGGGCTACAGAAAAACGAGGGGGCAGAAAGAGAGGGCTACAGAAAAACGAGGGGGGCAGAAAGAGCAGGCTGCAGAAAAATGAGTGGGCAGAAAAAGAGGGCTACAGATAAACGAGGGGGCAGAAAGAGAGGGCTACAGAAAAACGAGGGGGGCAGAAAGAGAGGGCTACAGAAAAATGAGTGAGCAGAAAGAGACGGCTACAGAAAAACGAGGGGGCAGAAAGAGAGGGCTACAGAAAAATTAGAGGGGCAGAAAGAGCGGGCTACAGAAAAATGAGTGGGCAGAAAGAGAGGGCTACAGAAAAACGAGGGGGGCAGAAAGAGAGGGCCACACAAAAATGAGGGGGGCAGAAAGAGACGGCTACAGAAAAATGACTGGGCAGAAATAGAGGACTACAGAAAAACGAGGGGGCAGAAAGAGAGGGCTACAGAAAAACGAGGGGGCAGAAAGAGAGGGCTACACAAAAATGAGGGGGCAGAAAGAGGTAAGTTCCGGTACCTTTTTTCTTAGAAAAAAAGCACTGAGAATAATGATACAAATAATTTGGAACCCAGATGACTCTACCAGCTTAGAAGAGGGATGTTTTACCATTCATTGGGTTCTTTGGGAGAAGCGACAACGCTCTGGTTTCCAGACACAAACATCAACATGAGACTGCTAGTACTGAAGCTGATTATCAAATTATCACTGTTTCAGCCGTGACTATATTGCCAAACCACAAAAAGAAATTACGGAAGTTGTGTGTTGTCATGTAAAACAGGTTTCTGTGACTTTGCTCACAGAAATCACCCGCCTTCCAGGGACCGTATTGAAATTGAAATGTCAGTGGTCGATATCAATATTTCGTTAGCGTGTACATTTACAGTTTGTAATGTTTAAAACATAAGTACCCTGCGCAACTTTGTTTTTCATTTAGTTTCTAATAGGTAGGAAATTTGTCAACTGAAAACTGATCTTTAAAGTGAAACTATACAAAAAATAAACTAATTTAAAACTTAATTTACATGTGCAAGTAATAGGATGCATGTGCTGGTTGCCTTGAGCACAATGCATTACAGATGGGGCTTTAAAAATGGATCATTAAATCTCTATCAGGATAGCGAGGGCTATTCACCTGGGCAACGCACAAGAATGCAAAACAGAACAACAGACTGCAACCACACTGATACAAAATATAAATACAACATTATTAGTTGTTTTTTTTATATGTTATTAAATAATTCAGGTAAACATGACATAAATTGTGATTACTTAAAAAAAAACAATATTGAAAACAAAGTCTGCTGATGAAGTGGGTGCGATATGTGAATTGAGGTTGGGGATCTAGGAAAGTCTCCCAGTGTTATGGCTGATCAGACCACTGCGAGTATATTGTACAATTTATCTTTTTATTGCATTTTTAATTATGCATTTGCTTTGCCTCTAAACCTATATCTATCTGCATGAAATTAATGAATTGTTGTCACCATCAGTTAATTATGTATTAAAATAATATTAGATTTGATGATGATGATTATGATTATTATTATTGTTATTATTATTATTATTATTATTATTATTAATAATAATAATTTAGGATGCATATGATATTTATAAATTCTTATTATAGATTATTGAAATAAAATTACTTTCAAATAGGTAAAATATGGTTAACCTTGAATGAGCAATCATAGGATTGTCCCTAAACCCTTTGTTTTTAATATTGTTTTATTGATCTCAATTTATGTCCAGTCCACATGATTTATAGAACAAAATTAATTATCATTAGTTTTGTATATATTTTGTATTGAGGTGCTGCTTTTCATGTGTAGTAATTTTGAGAGGGCGTTGTTTGTTATTGGCCATATTAGCTTTAATTAGGGCTAGGATTAAATTCAGACAAACTTTGCATTTTTTCACCCTGGCAAAACATGTTGGGGTACAAATATAAAATATGTGAGCATAGTTAGGAGGGGTTCCTGTCCTAGGTCAACATTAAATTGCAAATATAATTATATTTGTTCAGGAGTTACCGCTAAAAATGTAGCAAAACCAATGTATGTATGTAATGGGTGACCTATTTACCTTTTTAAATAAAAAAAAAAGGCTGCCTGGTATGTGTGTGCTAAATGCAAAAGAATGTTATATTTGTAAAATTTCATTTGCACCCATTGTATTGCATCTTGATTTTACTATTTCTGATCGTCATCAATACACTAAGGTGTATATTTTGGACTCCTTTGACCTGTAAGTAATACTTCCAGAGAACATAAATGCATAATGTAATCCCTCCATCTATACTCCACTCTGCATTCTCGCTCATTATCCTCAAATAAACTTGTGAATAAAATATGCATAAAAATAAAATATAATCCTCACAAGGGGGGCCCACAGCTATTATATTATGCTGTATTATATATATATCAGGCAGGGGGGAGGCTCACAGTACCCTTACCCTGGATGTATGCAGCGGCTGCCAGTGATACATGTCTAGGAGTGTTTCCGCTGACTGACCGCACAGCACAAACAGACATAGACAAATGTAGAATTTGATGGCAGACGAGAATTGATTTATCCATCTAGACATGGGTCCATCTAGTCTGCCAATAACGAGAGGGTGACAGACAATGCTGCCCAGCTGCTGTTTAGAGGAGGCATGACTCAGTCTGAGGCCCACAATTGGAGAAAATAAGTTTAAAAGTAAGTTTTTAAATAACAACAACAAAAACAACAAAAACTCTTCTATCTCGGACTAGTTTTGCAATGAGGGCCTGGGTATAGTTACAGGAGAACTCCATCCAAAATGTCGAATTTAATTTTGGGTGGATTGATGTAAAACTTTTTTTTTATTTTTATTTTTCTATTTTACTTAGCGTTACTCCTGCGTTAGACTAAGCTCCTGATATCTGTAACAGTCCAACATAGGAAACACTTACTCCTCAAGCTGTGCAAACTATTAGTGAAGTTAGTATGTCCCTCCTGCTTCAACTTTCCATTGAATCTGGAAAGTGGTAGACAGAGGATCTCCTGCGATGGGCTGTTATAGGCACTGGGGAACCTGCCAAATTGTTATGAGTACAGCAATATATTTTTGGGAAGTCAAGAGGTGGGAAGGAGAAGTACAAGTACGGTGAGGGCTGGGCACCACGAATCACGCTGTGATGAATCACGCCAAGGAGGCCCCCATCCCGATCACTTCACTAGGAAGCAGGTAGTATGCAGCAGGAGGCTTCCTGGGAGTTCACAAGACCTACCCAGAATTCAGCAGTCTCCTGGAAATTCTGGGAGAGTGAGCAAGTATGGAACAGGAGGTCCCTATGGGGGGGGGGGGGGGGGGGGCAGGGGGTTCCTATAAGGTTTTGCTATGGGATTTTGCAATTTGTATTTATGTCCATTGATTAATCCAGGTTAGTAACTTGTGAAATTGTGATGGACTTTTACACAATATAGTAGCAAAACATTTAGTTTCATTTTAAAAATAAATATTATGGAGCACACTCTAATCTTTGTACTGTTTCAATACTTGAAATGTATATGTGTTTATGTAATATATTAGCTGTGACAGTTCATTGTAAACTAAATGTCTGACTTTTGGCATACAGCAACTTCAAGCAACAGATATCTGCCTGTGTTTGCTTATTTAATTAGATTATATCAGGAGTTACCCCTAAAAATTTAGTGAGAGCAATGTACAGTATGTAATGTTTAACCTATTAGCCGTGTTTCTTGAAAATTATGAAGTTTATTCACAATCATTTATGTTCAAAAACAGGCCAAGGGGTCCTTAATGAATAACCACTGTATATATATATATATATATATATATATATATATATATATATATATATATATATATATATGTGTACTTCATTTTATATACTTATTAAGACTTGACTGTTTTATGAACATGTGCAAAACATATGCGTTACCTCAGTGGTAGCCCACACTTCATCCCTTAACGTAATAGCACTTACTAACACGTAGACAATCCTGCTTAGTCATACGATCCGGAAATATCTTAATCTGTATGGTACTTCATGAATCTTTCAACCAGTTATGACAAACGGCTATATCATAGAAACTGCAGTCGTTCAGTCAAAATTCAATGACCTTTTCTGGGAGGCACCAAAGTTGGGGAATGTTGGATTTTATTTAAGGAAATGTCCCCCATTTAGATCATGTGTAATGTAGCTAAGATCTATGGGGAATGTGTTGATGTAGGTGACAGTGCTCATTGTGGACAGAGAGAAATGCAATCAATAAATGAAAAAAACTATGTAAATCTAAGTGCATCCAATTTATTCATTTAGCTCCCCGATTTGTTTAATAAAAGAACAAGCCATAAGCAAAATTTTAATGCTCATAAAATGAAGACTGCAGAAGAAATGTTATTAAACATGTGTTCAACAAGAGCTCCCTTATACTTGACAATATTTTTTTTTCCAATGTTTGGATATTGTGGCTTGGAGACGATTCTAGGGCAAGTTTTACATATATGGCACAGCTGCTATGTGTATTAGACTTGTAAAGTACTGTATCAGTCCTTTAACGTATTGGTGTAATACACTTATAGCAATGTGGTAGTGTGCACACATATTAGGGCAGGCAGAAGGCAGCATGAGAGGGGGAAAGTGGTCTAGTTCTATCATACCAGGTGCTGCCTCCCCAGAGTCCCTGTTCCTACGAAGTTGGGCTGAGAGTGGCTCACTGCGGACACAGCCTTTCTACAACTGTGTGCTCTGTGGGACATTTTGTCTAATGTAAAACTTAGAGATGTAAACAGAAAAACTAAGCTAAGACAACAATGAAGTAAGACAAAAGGAAACAGAGGAAAAGGAAGGCCAGAAAGAGATTTACAGCAGCCATAAATACAAAAAAAAGGCAAGGATGGGGAAATTTTAAAAAAAAGATAAAGAGAGAAAACAATGTGCATTAAGTACAAGGAAAGAAGCAATTAGTATTAGATTAGCGAAGTTGCTAGAATTTCACGCAAATTGGCCAGAACAGGCCGTTTCACAGAGATGCGCAGATCCCCTTATGCTCTACCACTATATATATATATATATATATATATATATATATATATATATATATATATATATATATATATTTATATCTAATATTTGTTGGCAGTACAATACTTATAGGGGAGTTCTTGTGCATAGAACACTTGACTTGAGGCCATATTCCTCAGACAGAAATGTGTGAAATTCCATGCCTAGTTACGGAATGAGGCAAATATTCCATGGACCAGTTTTGCAAACTTTGCTCATTAGAGACTGTTCTTTTGTTGAAACTATGCATTCATGACTTATGTATGATTGTGGCACTATCAAAGAAGATAAGTCAAGCTTATCTAGTTGATATAGTATGTGTACTTTTTGCACCTTATTTTAACTTTGTTAACAGAATCAAACCAGATAAAGATGGACACTACAACTAGTAGTTCTTGCCCTGACCCAAGTTAGTAATGGGTAATATACCAAAATGTGATGGGGCTACATTCCATCATCTGATTGGTATGAAAGAGCAAAGTGTACTGTTCATAAGGACTCAACAAGCTTCCCTATCCATAAATATGTAGGAGGGAAGATCCAGGAAAACTGTTTTTAATCTTAGTGGAGGAAATCTATTATCTATTTGGAGAAGTTATATTATGAGGACACATCGTATACTATAGTCCTGCATAAAAGAAAGTTCATGCAGTGTCATGTGAGGAGGATCGGAAGGTGTCATGTGAGGAGGATGTTTGCATTTCACTAGTTAGTACCTCCTCAGCAGAGCCGTAACTTAGAATTCTAGTGCCCGGGGCGAGAAAGACAAATGCCGCCCCCCCTAGCCCTCAATTTTAACCAAATTAACCTAAAATATTCCTAAACTGCACCCCCCTTCAGCATTGCGCCCTGGGCGGTCGCCCCTGTCACACAGCCCTAGTTATGGCCCTGCTCCTCAGAGTACTTGTTCCTACAGAAGGAGTGAACAGTCCAACACTGTAAGCTTCAGCGGACATTTGGTTAGAGCCCTACAGCATATTAGATGAGCAGCTCCAAATGGAAGGGTGGTTTAGCCATTGGTGAGTATATGTCGTGGCAAATAAATAAGAAATATAGAAGAAAAAGATACTGTAGAGAAAGAAAAAAAAAAGAAACCTACAAAGAGGAGAAATTTAAAATGAAAGCCTGACAGAGAGAGTAAGATAAGACAAAGAGCATTAAGTACAAGGAGACAATCAGCCAGTGAGTAGAATGACACCTACTTGTTGACCTTGCGAAGGTCAAGGTGTATTTCCGCTTCACAGTCCTTGGAAAATCCACCTATATTTGTGGGATTGTGGATTCACTTGAAAATAAGTGGAAAGAATGAAATGTCACTTCAATCTCCAACCTACTTTCACCTTAGGACCATCTCATTTATTCACTTAACCTTTCTAGTTTTCCCCAGACTTCATTAAATACATTTTTTACCTTAAGTTGTGTCCAAAATAAATTATGAGAATGAGGGGACATGGGAACCTTCTGTATTATATTTGTCCATTTTGGATGTTTGAAGCTTATTACTACAGTCATTTAATTGTACTTAGAAATGCGCTTTCCCACAGAAGTGCAACTAAAAGGTGCAAAATGCATCTTATTAAAATGACAGGATGAGACCCCATCTCTGGTATCTCCAAGGTCCTAGAAAAATTTAGTCATATTGTGGGAAAGGGGGGGCTGCATTGTCATCCACACAGCGGGTAATGCAACTGTAATTGCGCCCTTGTCTGGAAATGATATAATTTAAGTCATATCATAACACAAATCTTGATTTTGCATGTTGGGGAAAAAGTAGACAAACTCATATGTCTAATCTCTGCTCAGCGACAATCACCCCTAATTAACCCAACCCCTCCAAACCCATTGGTCTCCCTGTATCACTGAGTACATTAGTAGGCATGAGATATCAAAGAAGAGCTTCTGTGCTGTGGGTTTGCACTTTTGCAGTTTGTAAATGACTCTTATAGAGTCAACAGTAAGTGTTTCATTTTGGAGGCTTTAAATGTTAATTTGGATAAATTAGATTAGTTTTACATTAATTAGCAGATCATAATTTAAATGTGCATGGTTGAAGTTACATGTGAGTTTTATGTGTCTATATATTGAGCTGTAACTAGATATTTTAGTGCCCTGGCCAAAAGAGAACTTTGGCAACCCCCTTCCCCCCTGCTGAAAGTAAATGCTGCTTTTCAGCTGTAGAGCTCCGCCTGAGATGCATAGCGATCCTACCATCCTATGGTGTGGACATGCCTAGCTCTTTACAAGGTGTCCTGTGAGTTGGCAAAGTAACTTTAGGGGCATGAGGCATAGCATACAGGGCAAACTAGTTCCTTTCTAGGATGTCCCTCTTTGTGAATCAAAAGTGGTGCTCCTTCGGGTATAATTCTGAAGAATTCTGTGGATGCCAACATATCATTGTAAATCATTCTAAGTATGTATGTTGGGAGATGTATTTAAATTATGGTTAAAGTAAAGTAATTAGCAAATACGCCCTAAAACATTAAATGAAAACATTGTGTAGATGAAGTAATCAACAAAGCAATACTCAAACATCTGCAGATGATTTCAGAAGCTTGATGATTTCTGATGATGACTGAAGGACTTGTTAAGTGGTTTGATGATCTTCCAACTACTAAAGTAATCTTCCTTGGCATGGGATACTGAACCCATCTCTTCTCTTGCTTCTTCTGGAGGAGCTCTGATGGATGGTGAGTCATCCTGGCTTTTTGGCAATGGTGAGATGGGTCTCATTACCTAACATAATGACATGATCTCTGATGGACATGATTATAGTACAATTCAGTGACAATAGGCAGCTATACTTGTATAGGAAGTAATATGTGTTTTTATGTAAAGTTATATTCATTGTTCTAAAATATAAGACTCAGCATAACCAGAAATGAGGACATCTCCACAGTTGCTCTTGGCAACTAGGTAATCAGATGTGAAACTGTGCCTTATCTGTGATAATTAATTTATACAATAATGACAACATTTGCTGAGCAAGATATTTTATTCTTATAAACTAGGATCTATTGCATGGAAAAAATTAAATTACAAACATTATTTTTAACATTAATACAATTACATTGTGATCACAGAGTGATAAGGCTAGCAAGAATTAGGACAACTCATTCTAATATTTCGTATCACATAATGTAATTAACAAGAGTACAGAACAATGCACAAATTAGCTTTTAATGTTAAAACAAATTGTTCTGAACAAAATGCCTCATAGGTTGAAGTTTGAAACTTAGGTCATAAAATATATTTAAATGACACATGGGGAGAATCTGCAATCACTGAACTCTTAGGACATCTACATCTGAAAAAAACATCACCAAGCTTCTTCATTTTAATCACCTTTATATATACAGGAGCAGAGACACATATGGACAGCAGTAATGTCAGCCAGGATGCCGGTGTGTTTATATATATATACATATATATATATATATATATATATATATATATATATATATATATATTGCATAAAAGTCAGGCAATGAACACTAATCTGTCTCTTCTGCCTCCTTATGCATGCTCCTTACACTCCAGACCTCAATTGGATCTCACACTCTCACTTTTATCAGAATACTCACTTGGATGCTGACATGTAAAACATTTCCCACATACAGGGTCGCAAGGCTTTTCAATACAGGTCTGACACACTTTCCAGGAGGTGAATAGTTACTCTCTCTTTTCTAAACAGGGCCCCAACATTCCAGGTTTCAGCCAAGCAGCAACTTAGCTTAAGATACCAGCTGTATCAGGTAGTCAAACCTTCAAGAAAAGGTAGGAAAAAGCAGCAGGGACAACTCTTCCAATTTTAGGGCAGACAGGACTTTTCCCCAGTTCAGCGAGTCAGACAATTTATTAATTTACATTAAAGCATTACCTGCAGGCAAGGAATGTTGTAGTCACTTGAAAGTGCTTAGTGATTAGGTTTGTGTGTGTGACATTATCACCTAGCAGCAGCAATTATTTATCCCATCCCATATTATTTTAGTTATGATATTGCAAATACCTTGTTTGTACTTTATTTTATAATAAAAACGTTCTTCCTTCTATTACTTTCTACATTTACTCCTTCCAAGTTCAAAGTGTCGTCTTGAGCTAGAAATCCTCTTATTTTAAAAATACTGTTTTCCTGAACTCTATCAATACTTTTCATGTATTTGAATGTTTTCCATTCTTCAATCACCTGGAATTATTCCTGCCGGCAGCATATGCGTAAAAGTTTTGTTAATGGAGCTGCTCTTAGTTCTTCTAATATTCTAGGTTGTATGTCATCTGGAGCCATTGGCTTATCTGCTTTTAATTTTGACACTAGTGACTAAATTTGTGACTATACACTAGAGTATATATTCCCCATCAACTGCATTTTTCAAGAGTAAATATAGAGTAAAAATATATAATAGCCATTAACGCTTTAAATTTGTCCTACAAAGTTGCTGATTTCCGGCGACTTGCAGAAATCTAAATTTTGTACATTACCCCCTGGTGTTTAGGGATCAGGGTCACACAGTCAAGAGAGGAGTTGAAAACAATAGTATCTTTATTACAAAAGATGAACATCAAATGCAAACAAAAGCAACTAAAACATAAGGAAAGGAAAGCAAAAAAAGGAGTAACTTTGAACCTTGGCAAAACCATGTTGCATTGGAGGGGGGAGGAAAATATGAAATGTGAGGGCAGATTTATAGTTGGGGTCGGGTATGTCCTAGATTAACTTTAAATTTCAGTGTACAAATAAAGCTATCAAGTAATTGTGTGCTACATAAAAAAACAGCCAGAAGTTATCTTATGTGCAAAATAATAAACTAATATGCACCACTTGCATTGTAACATGGTTTGTCCAGGAGAAAACTCACTAATTTCTTTGCCTTACTTTCCTTAATGAATCAGGCCCATAGACCTTATATCAAAACCCCCAAGTGTACACCACACTGAAATCAAACCCAAAAACCTCAATAAAACTAAATTAACAGAAGACTGATAATAAAAAAAAAAATGGAACAATCCTATGGTTTAATTAGTATAATTTTGTGGTCCAACAGCGGTTTTAAATCTCCCTGCGTAAAGTTCCAAAAGTCTGAACACGCTGTAAAGAAAATATCTGGTAAAGCTCACGCTCCAATGGTCCTGAGGCAGTTTCCTGGGTAACCCCTGGGTAACCCCGACTAAACTGTCTTTGTTATACATCGGCAGTGAAAACAAATCTCCCATTCAAGCTGTCCTTGCAATACCGCACTTGTAAAAAAAATCATCCGTCCATGGTGGATTCAATTATCTCCGGTCTGTCTCAAACTCTTCATGTTCCCGCCCACTTCGGCCAAGGCTTTCTAATAACATGATAAGGATCTGAACCCCAGACATCTTGCTCCAGCAGGCTCATCAGGCAAACAGATCCACAATCAAATCCGGATAGAGCAGAGATTCATGGCAACATTACATGGAGGGTAGTTGCGGGTCAGAAGGAGAATCAGACGCAGGAACCATGATGAATCTGGTGAGACAAAACTGTACACCAAGCTCTTAGAACACTCTTTTGGTCCCCCCTGTTGGCTGTTTTAAATGGTCAAATTTTCCTCGGTGGGAATCGCAGCCTGCAGGGGTTGTCTAAAGCCAGTTTGGGCCGGGATGGAAAGATGGTGGTGAGCAGGAATCAGTATGCACCCCATGTGGGGCTCTCCCCTGTTGGGCTGGTGTCCCCAAGTCTACTAGAGTCTAGTGGAGAATAATAGGGGTCAAACTGGATGATGCGATTACTAATCCCAGTTGATGAAGAACAACTCTGTGTTTTAACCCCTTTGCAAGCATTTATGACAATGAAGGGGCTGAAGAAGCTGCTCACTTCCTGTGGATGATGAGAGGGGGGATGGAGACCAGGAAATATGGAATCCACCATTATTGTAATTCCACGGCACCATGTTACAATTCGCCTGGCCCCATTTAAGACTGAAGTGATGCCAGTCCAGATACAGTCCATTTGAATAAAGTTCCTAACCAACCACAACCTGAAATAAAAGAAAACATTCTTAATCTCCCAAGAGCATAATTGATTCCACTATTTGTTGAAAAGACAGCAGGATGGTCACTGTGGACCGTACTGTTACACACCCTTTGTTGTTTTCATTCCAGTAATTCCGTCTTACTATCTGTGCAATATTCTCTTCTTTGCGCTTTAGCATGATTTATTTTGCGTATAGTCTCTTTAAACTTTCCTTTTTTTTTAACCTTGTATGATTCGGTTATTCTATATTTCTAATATACAGTTTCCTTAGCACTTATGACAGCTGCCACTTCATCAGACAACAATATTGACTTTCTCTTCCTTTTTCTAACACATCTGGCACTAAGTGCTGTTGCATTTAATAATGCGTTTTTTAATTTATTCCACTGTCCCTTCACTCCATCTATCACTGGCCGCCCTGTCAGAGTTTCACATAAATGTTTTACCATTTAGCTAAAGTCAGTCTGTCTAAAATCTAAAACCTTTGTTTTGGTGCAGTTCTGCTTTACTGCTGCTTGTATATTATACTAGATACTAATTTACTAGGACCCAACTTCTCTCCTACAGACACATTTGATATTATAGGTTCTTTGTATCAGTGATGGAAAAGACCAAAATCTGGTGGAAAATGGGTGTTTTTGACAGATTTAGGGCTTCTCCCTATTCAACAAGCCCTCCCCGCTGGTGATAGTTTTGCTGGCTCTGTCTGGTGAAGCATGGGGAAGCCTGTTTAGTATGGAAAGAACCGCCATTGTACTCCTATCTCTATCGCCATCATCTCAACATGCTTTTTTAATTTTTTTTTTAAAAATAAACTTTATTGCTCAGCTGTCCCAGTGACATTTTAATCATAAAGCCGGGTGAAACCAGATTTTCTCTCGCTACCATAAGCAATGATAGAAAGTCTACGTTATTTCTCAGCTTAATAAATAAACCCCCATGTTTCCATTTGTGAGAACTAAATCTAGGATTGCTTCCATGTATATTCATTCCCTACGTGATTGCTTGGGACACGCCCCATGAAAGCAATACAGAATCTGCCACTATTCCTGGCCATTTAGCAGATTCCAGTCCATATCAGACACACTGAAACCTCCAATAATAATCACACCACTTTTTGACGAAATCTCAGAGATTTCCTCTATTATATATCTATCCAATTCCGCATCATGTCCTGTGGTCTACAAATTAATCCTATTCCAACATACTCTTGATCCTAATTGCAGTTTCATATATTAAAGTTGCTTTTATCTCATTCTTTACGTATAAAACAACTCCACGTTCTATTTTTATACTCTGTCTTTTCTAAATAGGGTATAACCCAGAATACCTATACCCCAGCCATGGTGATCATTGTGCCAGTACTCAGTCATAGCCTCAAGATCTAAACTATCCCTTCACATGATTGAAATTAGTTCAGGGATCTTACATCCTAAACTGTGATCATATGTACACATAACGATTAAAACCATGACATATTCCTTAACCTGCCACTATTGACAATACAACTTTAGAATCTTTAGGGGGGCAGTGGGATCTACCATGTATTTGGCCACGCCCCTTTGTTTAAATAACTACTAATGAATGGAATATGTTTTCCTCTAGTGCCAGAATGCAAGCAGTCTCTTTTGTACAATGTTCGATCTACACCAACCTCACTGACTGACAAATCCAAACCTTTACTCTTCGCACCATTTCTTTAGCCAAGTGTTCACGTTTCTGATGTGAAGTATCCTATCTCCCTCTGTCTTATAAACAGGTAGAGTTTCCAAGAGGGACACTGAGGACGCTGTCTGCCCAAGATCCTTTTCTAACATATTTGTTTAAGGTTTGGTGTCATTGTACTGACAATTTCAGATCACAATTGGTAGAATAAATTGAAGTCAATGGTCCACACAGAGATTTTCCCAGTTTTTAATAATATACTTTTCTATGGTTTTATAGTGGAGATTGAAATGTGTAATAAAATTATTGTGTTTCCATTTATTTTGTCTTCCATTACTTTCTATATAACGAGATAGGGTTTTATATCTATCTGATTAACTTTTATGATTCCTTCAGAAATAACGTTTTCTTGGTGTCCTTTGTCCAACAAAATGTCTTTTTAGAAAATTATTTGAAGAAAACTAGCATTATCTTTACAGGATTTCCTAAGAATTGACTATATTAGATGTTCATCCAGCCCCCTCTTTGATGGTAACATGAATTTACATTTATGTCTTTAAATTGTGCCCTGGTCATAATAGTATTATTTATAATACCACACCCAATAACACCTATGTTCTACTTTTTCCAAAAATTCACAAATCTTTAAATATGCCACCAGGTTGCCCTATTGTTTCGAGCATTGGGTCCCTTAGTACAAACCTTTCATACTAAGTAGATCACTACCTACAAGGATATGTTACTTCTCTTAAATCACATATTAAAGATACAATATACTTATTGAGAATTTTGGAGAATTTTTCTTGGAAATATTCATATTACTTTGTCACGTTGGATGTCACATCTTTATGCACAAGTATTCCACATAAAAAAGGTGTAGAGGTAATACAAGAAATATTACACGATAGTAGCATGGAGAATGGACAATGGAATTTTATTATAGATTCCATCTCCTATATACTTACACATAATTATTTCTTATTTAACTCAGAATACTATTTACAAATCACAGGGACGGCCATGGGCATCAGGTTCGCACCTACATATGCCAACTTGTATATGGGCCATTTTGAAAATCATAATATCTGGAATGGACCATTTACTGCAAACCTCGTGTACTATGGCCATTATATTGACGACCTGATATTTTTCTGGGATAGTACAATAAAATCCATTAAGAAATTTGTAACACATCTTAATCATAATGAATATAATTTAATATTTACTGGCAATTGGAGTTCAGACTCTGTGAATTTTCTTGATCTAACCCTGTTAGTTGCGAATATGAAAATTCTTACTGAATATTACCAAAAACAAGTTGATACCAACAACTATACTGATTTTAACAGTGGTCATTATAAACCGTTGTTGGAAAACATTCCCAAAAACCAACTAAGTCGAATAAGAAGAAACTGTCCTACCATTACTTCCTTTGATAAACAAGCAAAAGGGATGTTGAGATCTTTTAAGAACAAAGGATACCCACAGAAAATTCTAGATGAAGCATACAAATATACTACAAATATGGACAGAATAATAAACAAAAATAATAAATAATAAACAAAATAATAAAAAAGATCATTAAAAGAAATTATCATATTTTGAAACAAGATCATGTCTTAAATACTGTGATTCCAGAACACCCATTAGTAATCTTTAAAAAGAATAAAAATATGAAAAATATATTGGCTCCTACCCATTTTTGTTACGAAAAGAACAATGAAGGAAAATGACAAAAGATGGGTTTTTGACAAATATAAAGGGGAATTTTAAATGTGGAAAATTACGCTGTACAATATGCAAACATATAACAAATAAAGTCAGAGAAATAATATATTACTCTACACAAGAGATTTTTAAGATAGAGGGTTTCTTTAATTGCAGCACTGTTTTTTCTATCTATGTGGTGCAGTGCCCGTGTGGACTGCAATACGTGGGTAGAACTACTAGAGCTATCAAAACAAGATTCATGGAACATAGAAGAAATATTATAAACAAGTTAGAAAATCACAGTGTATCTATACATTTCAACAGTGTACATTCCGCTGATCCTACTAATCTAAAAATATCCATCATTGAATCTATTAAACCTACCAATAGAGGGGGGGGGATAGATTCAAAATTTTCTGCAAAAGAGAAACTTTCTGGATCTTTAAATTAAGAACTCTCATGCCAGAGGGTTTAAATGAACATATAGAATTTTATCATTAATGACTTTAAGTATATAATGAATATGATCCAGGATATGTTCTCTTTCACTTTTCTAACATAGATACATAAGAGCATAGTTAGCCTCTATTAATTTGAGGATTATACATTCCTATGTGATGTGGGGATGACATACCACGTGAATCCTTAGGATAAGATGTATATAGTGATTATCTTACTCATGACTATTCAGTAAGAATTCTACTATTCTAATAAATTATAGTTATTTGACATCATAAAATATTGAAGTTCTAGGAATATGTCTCTGGATATAGATATCCACTCATTTGGAATTCTATGGAATATAACTGTATTAGCCATAGAATCATAGAATCATTAACGCTTAAGCAAATGTGTATCTTACCCTATTATGTGTGGTGCTGATATTGTATATGAGCTGTGGCTCAATGGAATTAGATAGATCATATTAGCAACAGAGATCTGAGTTTGATCCTATATATAGACATGTTTTTGTTTTTATTATAGTTATTTAGACAGAACTATTAGTATTCTTGTATGTATATATATATATGTATATATATATATATATATATATATATATATATATATATATAAAATGGTTGCAGATAAGAACAGAATGACAGGAGATATTGAAATATCTTTTTGAGAATACATTGATTTGAAGATCTTGATAGATATATAAGAAAAAAAAAAGAGAAAAAAGATATATGGAAAAAGTGATATAGATATATGACATTTTATTTTCCCCCTTAGGAGTTCAATGGGAATATTAAAGTTCTTTTTTTTTTATAAATAGTTCCCAAATATAAGTATGTAATCACAACAGTCATTACAACTCTCTATAGACATTTTATCAAGCTATGACAAAACACAGAAGACATAGCTCAATTGGTATATGCCTGATTACGATATATATGGGGGTATAGGTTTCTAATTATGACTTATAATTCTCTTATTTCTATTTATAGTTTCTAATTATTATTATTATTATTATTATTATTATTGTGAAATATAATGGATAGGATATATTAATAGATCTGTTATCTATATTTTGAAAGGAGAGAGACATATACAAAATAAGAAAATATGTGGTATATTAAACAATCTTTTCTCTTCTCCTCAGTTGAATTAGATTATATTATTAAGTTGGTATAGTGAATTATATTTATATTCATATAGAAACAGAATGAAAGATATCTGACCATATTAAAATATCTATATTAAAAACGTGAGAAGTTTTCTAATTAAACACACAGCGTTGATGTTTCAAACCTATATAGGAGAAGAAAATAGAATGTTAACACTGGAATATTAACCAAATGAAGATCACCAGGTTGTAAGAAATGAGAGAAACATCATCCAATCAGGAAAACTCCAGGACTTAAATAGATCTGAAAAAGTGTCTACTGAACATCTTTGAAAAAGTTGGCTACAAGCTGACGAAACGCGTTAGGTTATATGACCTAAATTATTTAGCGACTATTTCTGGAGTCTTATAAGGACACTGAAACGGCTATTTACTACACTGCCGCAATTTCTTCTGAGTAGAACAATCTCTCAGACTAATTAGGAAATTGGGACCTTACAATGAACATTACTGCGGCTGTATAGCTGCTAATTAACAGCTTGATACTCGACAACTAGACCAATAACATTGGACTCTGATGCCGTGGAGGACAGAGGACTCAACGCTCGCATTTAATACAAAGAAATCTTTGGAAAGACCCACATACATCATCCCATAATTGGGTAATGTGGAGTTAAAGACTTTGTTTGCCTCATCTTGGATATTTTCATACTACAGCACAATCATCTATGTGAGAAAACACGGTGCAGGTGAGATCATTTCAGTATTTTTCAACTTTCCTACATTGGATCCCAAGTTTTTTAATAATAACATATGTGTTACATCAGCTTTTATTTTTTATTTTTTAATTTTACATCTTCATAGTGTACTGGCCAGACACTTCATACAAGACATTTAAGAGGTGTATTACACTTCATTTTTAGAAGAGCTGCATTTTATATACGGATGGTATGAATTATATGCATTTTATTTATTAATAAATGTGCTATATTTATAAGATCTGCCAGCCTAATAGATATATTTTATATACCACCATAGTAATGATTATTTAATCATCACACCTCATGGCGCACCCTATTACTTTGTTGAATTGGTATTATTATAACACTGGTATCGAGATCTAAAACAACCCGATGAATTTCTGTTTTCAAATAATTATATATCAATTTTAAATTTAATTTAGTATATTCTAATTCTTGTAGATAATTTACCAGAATTTCTTCATTTCCCTTCCGAAATAACCATAATAAATGAATCTCCTTAATCAATTATCAATGTATCTTAAAATATCAATGTATCACGTAACAAGCTTTGGAATAGAAACATATCTTAACACCAGAATTCATCCCCAACAGCCGATAAATAAAAGTGCAAATGGTGTGTTTTATTAAATAAATCGTTCATCTTAACTTGCTATAAGATATTTTTTAAATTTCCTTAAGATCTGATCAGTTGGTTTTTTATCTACTTTTTAAATACAATTTATTATGTGTGTCGAGAACCTATATGCCTAATACTTTTTTTTGCCGTTTACCACCAAACCACCTCTTTTGTCTACCTCTTGTATCACTATTTTTGGATTTGATTTAACTCCTTGAGTACCGACCTATATTTCGTTCCCAGATTGCAATTTAATTTTAGTCTTAAGCTTTTTATTACAATCTTTTAACATCATTTTACTCAATAATTCAATGTATGCTGGAGAAGGTAAAGGTTTATGGTGGTTTTGGTGAATTGGCCTTGAAACTAATATTATTATCTTTTTATTCTAATTCACATTAGAGTAGTAGCAAACAAACCAGTAGGTATTATAGGACTAGATGAATCCCCAGAACCAGAACCAGAACTAAATTAGGTCTTCACCTACAGCAAGCTACCTTTCCCGTAGAGTGCGATATACTCACAGGTACTCAGATGTCCCCAGGACTTGAACTCGGGGTAGTAGGAACTTATCTGAATACCGGCTAGCAAAAAGCAGCTCACCAGGCTGGTAGTTAATCGGCTAGTAGTGAGCAGGAAACTGGTGTGACAAGCCAAGGGTCAAGGCCGGGAAGCATAGAGAGAGATCAAAGTAATGTAGCCAAGAGTTGAGACAGGGAGCTCTTGTCATGTAGCCAAGAATTGAAACAGGGAAATCATTATCACCATTTATTTATATAGCGCCACTAATTCCACAGCGCTGTACAGAGAACTAACTAACATCAGTCTCTGCCCCATTGGGCCTTACAGTCTAAATTCCCTAACATACACACACAGACTAGAGTCAATTTGATAGCAGCCAATTAACCTATCAGTATGTTTTAGGAGTGTGGGAGGTAACCCACGCAAACTCCTCACAGATAAGGCCATAGTCAGGAATTGAATTCTTGACCCCAGTGCTGTGAGGCAGAAGTGCTAACCACTTAACCACCGTGCTGCCCCAATCTAATAATGTAGCAAAGGGTTGAGACAGGTAGCAAACAGGGGATGCAGTAATGTAGCCAAGGGTCGAGACAGGGAGCAGATAAGGAATTCCAGAAACTAAGCAAGAAGGTCAGGCAACAGTAAAACAATAGGAACAATGGATAAGATGAGCAGGCTGCACCAAATACACACAGCAGAACGTCATCACTGACATCCCTCCATGCCATTTAAGCTAATGAGAACCAATAAGAGCACTTAATTAGGAATGAACTCACACTCAGCCTATTGCTGCAATTGCTGTCATGTGACCGCTGATACCCGAAAGCAACGTCCTGGCTGCCTAGAAACCAGCCCTAATTGAATAGTCAGTGCGAGCCAGTGTCTCGTAACAGTAAGGCTTATTTGATAGCATTGCCTTTATATGTGTAAAATTTGCATTCAACCACAGCAGCCAATCAGCAATCATCTTTCACTAGTGCAAGTTAGACTATGTGTTTAATTAAATGTAATGTTCTAGTGCTTACTCTTATAATGTTAAAAAATAAATATACTTTATAACACCACGGTACTTTTATACATTAAAAGAAAGTAAACACATGTATTTTTTTACTTTTAGTACTGCAATAATTTTTAGCTAAATGCAATGATGTCCCATTTGCCGTGTTGTTATGAACCCTTGATTGATTGATTGAATACTGTTGTGTTTTGTAAAAATGAAAAAAATGCAGGAGTGTCTTAAAGCAGCACTTGCAATAAGAATACAAATTAAACCAATATGTTTTTGTAATCCTACTATAGGACAATAATAGAATATTTTCATTCCAAAAGTATGTGGAAAACAAAATAGCATAGCAAAAATGGTCTATTCAATTTCACTCTTTGATCAACATTCAAATATGAACAATCTAATAACTCAGAGGTGCAGCAGACACAAGGATTTTGGTAAGAATGACATGAAACTGTATCAAAGAAAAGATATTATTAATATCATGTTGCAAAACAGAACTTGCATTGAATAACAAACTAGTCAAGACTGAAAATTGAATCTGATGCTCAACAATTTTAGAAATGAGCCCAAAGTGTCAGTGTACTATTACCTAAAAAGGTGGTTCACAAAACAATATATTGCATATCCGACAATCGGGGATCCCGAAAACCAGTTTGTGAGATTTCACTGGTAATCCCTACCCAAAGGTTGTAATCCTCTTTTCTAGAACAACAAATTATAGGACATTATTTGTATGTTAACCACAGGTCTGTAATATCTAAATTAAAGGTATAGATATATAAGAAAAAACTTTATGCTGACAAACTACTTTTTGTGATGCATGATAATTTGAAAAGTTGTGATATAGAAATGATTGATGAAGTTTTAATGATTGTTTGAGCATTGGATAATTTCATATTGTGAGTGGAGTAGCAATAGGGATTCTGAGGGCTCTGAGCCCAATTTGCACCTGGTCAGGACTAATCGAGATACACTGTACAGAGCCTCTGTACCTCTCTCACAATTCTAGCAGCAGTGATACCATCTCAATACATTTCACTAAGCGAGAACTATAGATACATTCTTATTCACACTTAGGGATCGCTAAATTTATATTGAATATATCTGCACCAATTTAGAGACACTCATATTGTTCCATGGGACTAATGTGTTCCTAATTATAGTGAACTCACTTTTGCCATTTCACAATTATCCATTCTACATTGTTCTGAACTGAGATCAGATTACTCCTATATATTTGAGATTACAGGTTACTGATAGGAATAAATCATTTTTTATTACCTACAATTTTATTAGTGAGCTTATATTGTACTTATAACCAGAGCTTATCATTATTGTTGTATTGTTGTTAGCTCCATAAACTGATTTTGAATATCTAATTGCTCTGTACTGCCAATAGTATTAGTTTTAATTTTATATTGTTTATTTTATTATATAACCCCTAGTGCAAGATAACATTAATTGAGATTGTCATATATATTTAATAAATAATGTGGTTTTATGGTATGGTGAGTATATCCAGTGTTGTTTTTATGATTTTACATTATGCCAACAAGTAATAATGTAATGTTATTACATATTGTTGTTTTCACATTTTGTAGCCAGCTGAATCCTCTATAGCACCACATTATCTTTTGTTTTGTTAAATACAAATATATATATTGTGATATCAACCACTGTATTTTTTTACAACATAATAGTTTGAGCAAAACACTATTTTTTTGGTACCTGTCATTAGCAAACAAATATACAATATACAAATATAAATATATATACACAAGTGATCTTAACTTGTGTATTTTTATAAAGCACTGACAAAGGACACATTTTGTTCGGTATTTCTCATTAACACCATAACCTATAAAAGTGTACAAATAAAAGTATACAATGTGATATCAACCTGTTTATTTTTTAAAACACATTGACTGGTGCAAAACACAATACTTGCTGCACTAATCACTAGTCAGTCTGTCCACTCTATCCAAAGCCATTTTTAACTGTGAGGGTGAAAAAAAGTACTTCTAAATTTACAATTATTTGTCAGCAGTGGGGAGACTGCCTCGGGGCCAGGGCAATAGGGCCCCCATGGAATCAACCTTCCTAGGTTGATTATTTGCAATGCATTTTGTTATTGGGTGGAGGTTAAGGGGATTAATGCCTTTCAGCAAAGAGTCATGGGGTTCATGCTTCCAAAAAGCTCTCATGCTTGTCATGGAGTTGAGGAGGTGATAGATGACTTTTTCTGATGCATGCAATGAGCAAATTCAGACTTTTGGATGGAGGTTCAGTTTGTTTCCAGGTCTCTACAATTGCGCATTTAGCTCATACTTGCCAACTCTCCCTGAATGTCAAGGAGACTCCCTGAAATAGGGGTGATCTCCCTCACTCCCTAAAGAGTCTGACATTCTCCCTGATGCTGAGCCAGTACAAGACGTGGTTGGCTTCGCCATCTGTGGCATGATGACACAGTTCAGAAATTGTGTCCTATGTCCATGTATGGATGCCTATGGAGGTGGCCATTTTCATGGAGACCAAGATTTAATCAAAGACTGACATGTAAGACAACAAGACTTCAGTAATGGAGACAGAAATGTAAAAGACACTCTAGAGATTCATTAGCTGCTTTTCTTTAAGCATAGGTGTCTACTCTCCCAGAATGTCCGGGAGACTCCTGCATTTCTGGGAGACCTCCCAGGCTCCTGGGAGAGCAGGGCAACCTCCCAGTTCTCGTCCCGGCAATAGATAAGTGGTGGGGGCGGGACTTAATGATGCAAATATTGTGTCCTCTCAGCCCCGCCCCTTGCTGTAATTGGCCAAATTGTGACACCCATTTAGGGGCAGGGCCAAAATGATGCGATTTGTCAAACCCCGCCCCTGCATCCCACTTCCCCCGGGATCTCCCTGAAGCCAACGAGGAAAAGTTGGCAAGTATGATATGTGAAAATAATTTACCAGAGGATCTGTCAGTGTTTTGTGGGGGTAAATGATAAGGTTATTTAGGTATATTTTGATTGGGTGTTTCTCTTTATCCCTTTCAGGGACAATTCGTGAGCAGATCCAATCAGGCAAGGAAATCCAGGGTTATGCCATAGTGAGTTTAGGGGTAGGGAGTTCTGTGTATTAGTATTGGTCATACATGCATACCATAATTCTAGAGAAAACCTGAGTGGGCAGAGGGAGTGGAGTTCCTGGGTCTTTTGTTTTGGAAAAGCCCCAGAGGGAGGCCAGCGTATCCAAGTCTGGGCACGTGGTTCTACGTCAAACAAGGCAAAAGCTGGATAATATTTGGTTACTATATGTGAGGCAAATAATAGATTTTCATATCAGGAAATTATCTTCCACCAATATTCATGAGGTTTTTAGAGGAAAGAGGCTCTGGGCCTGAGTCATTAAGGGGAGCAAAGCATAACAAAGAAGTAACTTTGCATCTGGGCAAATGTGGGTACAGGTCTATAGTTGGGATAGGGCATTACCTTTACATTACATTTCAGTGTAACAATAAAGCTATCAAGTATTTGTGTGCTAGATGAAAAAGCAGCCAGTATTTATCTTATGTGCAAAATAATAAACTAATTTGCACCCCTTCCGTTGTAACATGGTTTGTCCTAGAGAACATTTACTACTTTTATTGCCTTACTTTCCTTAATGACTCAGGCCCTCTGACTTTTGGGTGCGTTACCATTCCAAGCCAAATCAGAAAGCCATTGTTGGGTAGATCCTAGTGTCTACACACTGTTGGAACTGTTGTTAATGTTTGAAAAATAAATTAAAATCTAAGAACTTTACTTATTTTCATGGCTTTGATCCTGCACAGCAACAAAATAATCTAAAGTTCCCAGGTGCTTAGATCTCGCTTAAGTTCTAAAAAGAGAGACAGGGAATTTTCCTTTAAATACATTATTATAATGTGAAGTAAGCTATATATTCATCTTTATCAACTGTCACCTAATGATGAAGCCTTTATACCTCCTCTTGTGCCTGGTCTGTTTACCCTCCCTTAGGATATAAGCTCGTATGAGCATGGCCCCCTCCCCTCCTGTCTCCATACCTGTTCTTCCGCTCCGTCTTTACTGCATATGACTGGCCGGAATTTCTGAAGTATTGGTACTTTTTGTTCATTGTTCTGTATGGTTTCACCCTGTATAGTCTACTGTTAGTACCGTGTGCGGCGCTGCGGATACCTTGTGGCGCCTAACAAATAAATGATGATAATAATAATAATAATCATAATCTAATATATAAATGTCTAGTGGCGTCTGTCTGTGTGTGGAAAAAATAAAACCGAGCTGCAGCGCCACCTGCTGGGCAGAGTTATACACTGACCTACTAAATTCTTAGTGTGTGTGGGGAAAAAAATTCAAAAAGGGCTGAAATTTGGTAGGGCTCAAACTCATTTTCGTGATGTAATTTTACCTCATGAACACACATGTGTAGAGGCGTGCGTTAGTGTGTGTGTGTGTGTGTGTGTGTGTGTGTGTGTGTGTGGAAAAAACTATTTTCTCAGAAAGGGCTCATCCAATTGACCTGAAATTTGGTATACTGACATTATTTGACAAAAAAATTAGAATAGTCAAGTCAGTTAACTTTCATCATCCCCCCGTGGGAGGGGTAGTAAAGGCTAAATTTACAAGTTGAGGGGTCAAACTCATTTTCGTGAGGTAATTTTACCTCATGAACACACATTAAAAAGGCCGCTTGCGTCGGGAAGTAACGATCTTCCCCTGAGGAGGCCTGGGCTAGGTCCAACTGCATGACAAGAACCTTTTTAAGACCTTAAGTAGCTTGATTTGACTAGAATGCATGAGTATCATGCACGGGTTAACTTGTATACCATATGTGTCTTGTTTTTGTAGATGTAGGCGCATGGCTTCCAGTTTGGAAGAGTTTATTTTGTAGTCGGTATGGCTATGACTTTACTTTTGTACTAGGATGGGAGGGAGGTTCCAGGCTGTTAGAGGATCAGCAAAATGTCATCAGTAAATACTGAAAATATATACTCTCGCTCAGAAATCCCAATCCTATGTATATCTATAGGAGCCAGCACAATCACTGCCAATGTTCCTTTGAGAGCGTCTCCATGCAAACCTAAAATGTCTAAGTGTCTGAAACATAAATTGCCTCTAGATGAAGTCCTTATCGGCATCAAAAGCTAGGTAATTCCTGGAATTAATAATGTGGATCAGATCAATGGCCATTCTCCTATAATCCCTCGCGTCACAGCCAGTGATAAATCACACCTGTCCATAATGGATGAAAGCTGGCAGGACAGTGTTGATAACATTTTTGCATAGAGCTTGTATAAAAGTTGTATCTGGTGTTTTAAATTGAATTAATATATCCTGCTACTATTTCACCTTTTTTGCCCTGACATACTTTTACATCCATTTTAGTGAAGAAGCGCATGTACGTTTGCAGGTGTACAAATAAAGGTTGTCGAAGTCAGAAAACTGGATAAAGTCATTTCAATTAAAGTCGAGCAAACTTGGTTGTCTTTGTCTGAATAGATGCGTACGATACGCTACGACGTACAAGGGCACGCTACGGCGTGAAAGGGCGTACGCATCCACTACACGTGGCAGCAACAATTATTGGTCGTTTACCATACATTCGCACAAACACGCATACTAATAAAATAGTACACATTAATGGTAGTTGCAACACATAGTCAGTTATGTCAAAATATAGTAGTATTTATATGTTATATCAGAGTTACATGCATATTAATGAAATACACGGAACAGGTTGAAGGAATCACATCATGAGTGGTATCATAATGAACCTCGTTACATATCCTACTGTTTGGTTCATTCTGCGAGGGAATCGCAGATTGCATACACAAGTTATGAATGATAGGGAATTATGAACTACTTAAGACTAAGGAATCTTGGCGGGAAGAGCAGAGCATACCCCCTGCAGAGATGACCCCCTCCTTTGGATTCCTTTGTATGAACTAGCCAATGATGACGACCCCTGAGACCTTCCTGAAACCTGGACCAATAGATGCAAGCTACACCACCTTCAATTGTATTACTGTATTTCTGTGTGTATATAAGCAGCAGCTTGTGATCCAGTGTTCAGACATCTTGTCCCCAGACTTCAGGATTGAATGACTGCACTGGATCCAGAGCGCCTGCGATAAGTAACGGCTGTATTTATTATTACTTCGCTTGAGCATTTTATTCTACTTATTGCGAATAAATCTTTGTGCGTTGGAAACACAAATCGAGGTTCGACAATCGTTATTGGTTAGCGACAATACACACATAACAAGGTTATAATAGGTACAACAGAAGGAGGGCGCATTGGTGATGATGACAGATTATACTGTACAAGGTGGGTGCAAACATAAATTAAATAGACATAAGAATATAGTACAAGTCTCTGGGTTGGTATCCAACAATGTATGTAATCAGTCCAGTCTCAAATCCAAATGATAGACAGAGTGACCAAACGTATCAGATACTGATGTGTAGAGAATCAATTCTGATGCCACAGTAAGAAGATGCAATTGCTACTCAAATAAAGCTTGCTGGACTAGTGTGCCACAGCTTACAAACTCTCCAATCATATGTCAGAAAAGGACAATAGTGCGTAGACCCCACTTCATGCTCAGACGAGCAAATTGGGGGCCACAGAAGTATTGACTGCATCACTAGTCTCCATCCCCCCCAAAATGCCCGGAGATCTAGTTCTCCACCCCTGGGCTTGCTAGTAGAATCACCATTCCTCTTTTTTTATTTCATATACACTTGGAAAGTTATTGGGAATCTTGAGGATCTAAATTTTACGTATAGTGAGTGCTTGAAGTGAATCTCCTGCAAAAAGAAAACAAAACACACATCGGAGAGAAAATTTTAAGGATAGGAAAAGTTTACTCCTTGTCAATGGGATTTTCAAGCCCTTAACATTATGTACAAGAACCGTAAAACCCCATAGGGATGGACACTAATCAAATTCATAAGAACCCACTTCAAGCAAGTCCAGCACAGGGGAGTAGATTCTCTATAAGATAGGTATAAAGATAAATAGGTGCCAACTATGGAGGTGGTGTTTGGTAGGTTAGGAAGATAAGCTGGGTAAGGGGAGATAAGAAAATGAAGCGCCAGTTCAAGCTGGTGGTGTAAACAGGCGGTCATTGTGTGTCACATTGGAGACCTAGATTGTCCTCAGCTATGAATGTTGATCTATACCCCATAGCTTATGATTATTGTTCAATGTATGGTTGTCACGTCCTCCCGCTTCTCCTGAATGGAGACAAAGGGGTATATTTACTAAACTGCGGGTTTGAAAAAGTGGAGATGTTGCCTATAGCAACCAATCAGATTCTAGCTTTCATTTATTTAGTGCATTCTACAAAATGACAGCTAGTATCTTGCTATAGGCCACATCTCCACTTTTTCAAACCCGCAGTTTAGCAAATCTAGCCCAAAGTCTTGTTGGATTTGATCAGCTGCAGATTTATGTTAGTATACAACATAGCCAATGGAGTCTCAAGCTGATCTGTCCACTTGGCAATAGCAGTGATATCCGATATATCCGCTGTTAGGATAGTCATAGAGTTTTGAATTTTGCTGTGTACCAAGGATGCCTTCATTTCTTTCAAAAGGATTATTACAGCCAAGTCCATGTCTTCAACTCTCGGAGCCCATATCTGGGGAAGTTTACTTTCTAAAATAGCTGGAAAGCTTCTTCTGCCCTTAGTCATGCTGGTTCCCTTCTCTCTGTGTACTTGTGTGCCAGTAGATGCAGCAACTTTGTGTGCTGAACCAATATTCATGAAGCTTCAGCCAATCAAGTCACTTCAAACCAGAGACATCACTTTAGCACTTTTTGAAGCAGCCATTTTAGGACGTGAGGAAGCCATTGGTAATATTTATGGGAATACAGCCTTTCCCTATACTAGCAACCAAAAATGGCTGCCTTTTTAAATAACAACACTCTTAAAATATAAAACAAGAAATTAAGATATCATAATCCACTTCAGAAAACTGACCTAAAAAAGGGAAAGCTAATTTTGAATAATTTTACCAGAGCCCTTTGGCGACAGATCGGGTTTTGAAAGCTTGCAAAGTTCATGCCGGTAAGAAAAAATTCCTGTAACTGATTTTTTTTCTTTTAAATATCTACCACATGAATTGTTTTGGAAGCTCTTACCGGTAAATTACCCTTAGCATACATTTTTATAGATTCACTTGCCTGCCAGCCCAACTTTGAACCAACTTCTGTCATATTGGTCTTACATACACTATGACAGAAACACTGACAGTGTAGACCAAACAAAGTCTGACTCAATAACACAAAACATCTGTTTTTCCCATATCTAACAGTTACAAAACACATACCATGATTATAGCATATGGTGTACACCTGCCTTTCCTGACAGCATCTTGGATAAATATCTAACATGAGAAATAGTGGGCAATACGTATGAGGTTAGGTACTCTCTATAACACTACAACATGAGTGGTTTGTGAAGGACATAAAACAAGTTGGGGAATCCCCTTCGACTGCAAAGTACAGTTACACATGACTCTTATGGGGTGAATTTATAGTGAAAAAAATCACCAGTTCATTTCACAATTTACTTTCTGTATAATCACAATAATCTGAGAAGCAGTTTTGTAAAATGATAGGTTGATTCTTGATAATATCCCAATATGACTAAGCCTTTCATAGTTGATATAGGGAAGCACATTGATTTGCAGACCAAGATGAGACTGAGTCAATAGGGGCATTCCTCTGTGAATGTGGATTAGGCACGCTTCTGTGCTTGGTATTATGCCAGATGCAAAAACAAGACTTTATTTTGTAGGACAAGACACTTAAATGAGTTTCACAGGGTGTAGAGGAAGCATTTACAAGGCAGTTACCTGTCTATCAGGAGATCACAACCTAGAACCTGTTTGTAGAGTCTCCTGATTGTCAGATATACAATATATTCCGTTGATAAACACCTCCTTTAAGGACCTAGAACAGTGGTTGCCAAACATTTTCAGTTTGCGGCACCCCTCCAAAATAATTACCAAGCAGTCCCGTTTTTTAAGTATTTGAGTCAAAATAACGTAATAAGTATTTAGGTCAGGACAGAAATACTTAGTAAGTTGTTTGCAAAAATAATATACATAAATCCAATGGAAAATAATATTTTTATATATTTTTTCAATTATATTTCTGTCAAAGAATAATTTACAGCTAATATTAAGAGGAATAAGATCAAACAAAACCAAGCAACAACATGTACAAAAATCATCACACTGTCTGCCTCTCTTCATCTACACACACTTTCTGCCCCTCTTCGACCACACACACACTGTCTGCCCCTCTTCATCCTCACTCTGCCCTCTCCTTCATTCTTTTGCCCCTCCATTGTTTCCTTTCACCTTCCCCTCCGTTTCTTTCCTTACCATACTTGGCCTTCTTCTATTTCTTCTGTCTTCTGTTCTATCTTCTTACCAATGTGACGGCGCCCGGGACCCAGCATCCTCCTCTCTCCTGCCGCTTCTCACTGAATATATCAGGCCTGATGACATCACGCCCGACATTCAGTGAGAAGCGAGGAGGGAGGAGGATGCTGGGTCCCGGGCACCGCCGGATTGTTAAGTTGTTTTTTGGGATCTTTTGTCCCGTGGCCACGGCACCCCTGTGACAGTGCCGCGGCACCCCTGGGAGCTGCGGAACACACTTTGGGAACCGCTATCCTAGAACAATGGTACACTGACCCTTAGGGTCTCATCTAAAAATAGGTTGAGCACAACTACTCTGTGTGAGCATGGCACAACTAGAGGCACCTGGGAAAGGATGGTTGGTAATTCCAGGTGCCTAACAACTAAAGCACCTCATCTGTATTTAAATCTGGCAGCTTCTGAATCCCTGCTTCTTTTCACTGAAAAACCTGAACAGATTGAGGCTCATTAACGAAAGTGCAAATGTGCAAAATCACATAGGAAATTCTGTTGTGTGATACTTTGCATCTACATTTGCATAAATGCTGCCATTTGTGGGGAAAACACATCGGTCTGCAGCAATGTCGGCTAAAAAGGGGTATTATTGGTGCTAGCCTGAGCTTAATGTCTGTGTCCTTACATTTTTATTTTATTTACTGAATGACAGAGGTGCACGTGTGTCATTTTGTGTAGAAGCTAATACTGTGCGCACAGACCAATGGGAAGCCAGAAGACAGAGTTTGCAATGTCCTATTGATCCGTATGGTCACAGCCCCATCTGCATGAGTCAGGACCCATTTCACAGAAATAGAGGAGCCTGGGAAAATCTGCTTCAGTGCACCGTTCCTGTGACTTTACTAAGGGGAAGGAAATATGTATGACATTTAAGGAAATAAGATGTTGAAAGAGCTTATGTCCCTTTGTGGATCTAGCCTCTCTTCCTTCAATGAGATGGGTGGCCCCTGCAATACATATCACACAGGACCCGTCTTCACTATTGTCAGCACTGATTTTCAGGCCAAAATGGCTTTATCTTTGCGGGTGCAAAAAGTCATGTGCTTAGTTGGGAAGAGTTGGGTGGATTAGTGGTGCTCTTTGCTAAATGTGGAGTAGGCTAATGAGGGACCTTAAGTTTCCACCCACTGGAAAAGATTTCAGAAGATTTTGTTATGTCAGATGAGATTATTTCAAAGAGAGTAAGGGGGGAGAAGGCAATTTTAGGGAAAATTCCCAGGTTTGCAAGATGCCCAAAGCCATTTTCTCCTCACATCTGAGGTGGAGGAGATTAGTTTTTGCATTTTGCACCTTCCAATTGCACTTTTGCGCAAGAGCACATTGTTAGGCACCGCTTAACCCAGGGTTTCCCAAACTCAGTCCTCAGGGCTCCCTAACAGTGCAGGTTTTCCATATCTCCTTGCTGGAGCACAGGTGTATTCATTACTGACCGACACATTGTAACAGATCTACAGGTGGTCCTAATTATGTCACATGTGATCCAGAAAACCTGCACTGTTGGGGAGCCCTGAGGACTGGGTTTGGGAAACCCTGGCTTAACCCACATAATAAAAGCATTGACACACACAAAAGTGCCAGCTGTAAAAAAGACAATCCCCACACTATTACCACTAATTTAAAACATAAATAAAGCTACCCTTCTGATATAGCTTTATAGATTTCAGAAGAAAAATTGAAAGTTTCCTAAAATGGCAGGTAGGCCTTTGACATTACATTTTCACTCTTTGCCCCATGCACACTTTCAGTGGGATCTGCAAACCTAGGCACAGATTTTTTTCTCGGGGGCAACATCAAGCACAGTAAACAGGATTTTAATCAGTGGATCCGGAGTCCAACTGTCTCTTACCCAACCCGTCGGCACTCCACTGTCCATCAATATACCAGTCCCGGTTACTTTTTCCTGACTTTTTCTTATGATTGACACCAGCTCGTTACACCTGGAGGCAGAGCAGAGAGCCGTGACTTACGAACCTACCAGCAGCGAAGACCAAATCCCCTTGTGGACATCCCTGGTGAAAACTGGAGGTTCATTAGACTCTGCTCCTCCGTTCCTACCTGCGCTAACCAAGATTTGTGACAAAGAATCCACTAATCATGGACACTTTTCAGACACAAATAAAAAAGCAGTCTTGGAGGTAAATGTACCAAGCTGAGAGATTTCCAGTGGGTTTGAAAAGCAATCAGATTCTAGCTATCATTTAGTACATTCTACAAAATGATAGCTAGAATCTGATTGGTTGCTATAGGCAACATCTCCACTTTTCAAACCTGCCGGAAAACTCTCAGCTTGATACATTTACCCCCAGGTCTGTAATTTTTTGTGTTATGTAAATAAGCTTTACTTAGTTAGTAAGAAGGATGGAGTCGTAAAATGCCCTTAACAACAATAGCAATGTGTGCAGGGAGAGTTGTATGCTACCTGTTTTCTACAATAGAAAGAAAGAAGACCTAGCTTAATATCGTCAGCTGTATAACTCACTAGAGTCTCCGGCTTTAACAGCTGGCATAGAAAATCAATCAGCTCCATTGAAAGGAAGACAGGAAGCAAGGTTAAACAATGCAAAACTGACAGAAGTCAATTAGAAACATGTATTTTAGGTTCCGTAACACATATAAAAATAAATATTTCATGTGTGTTAGTGTTCCATTTCAGAGACAAAACTACAGTAAGGAAATACCTACATATAACACCATTATCTTCTCTTTATGTAAAATAACGAAATAATCATTAAAAGCAGATAACGTGTATTTCCCACTAAATCTTCTAACTTCCCATTCCTAGTACTTTGATCATGGTCCCTCCACTGGGACCCCCACCTCCATATGCTGTATTTTGCAGGGTCCAGGCACTCACATATAAACAGGACATCTGACTGTCACCTTTAGTGCTGCTTGCTTAACTCCGTGACAGTACAGAGAGGCTAATTCACTTATGTAAGTGCCAGGTCCCTGCTGAATGATGGGGATCCAAACTGTACTGTTTATTCTAAAGGGTAATTTCATAATTAATACAAGTCTGATGGGTATATTTACTAAACTGCAGATTTGAAAAAGTGGAGATGTTGCCTATAGCAACCAATCAGATTCTAGCTATCATATTGTACAATGTGCTAAATAAATGATAGCTAGAATCTGATTGGTTGCTATAGGCAACATCTACACTTTTTCAGTCCTGCATTTTAGTAAATATACCCCTGAGACTTTAAACCTGTGGAAACACTTTACAGGCAGGACTCAATCTGAGCCAGGGATTCATGGCAAATTACCAACAGAAAATCTGCTCAGCCTGTGGTCGCTTATTATAGTAAATGTCTGTGAGGACTCATCACCTCTCCCATCACTAACTACAGACAGTCTGACACCTCACATCTCTTATCTACTTGTGCTTCCCCATCACATTCTATCATATCCGTGCATTTATCTGTATTTTCCTTCTATGTTTGTCGTTTTGCATTTTATATGGTGCATACCCTACATTCCGTGTATAAATATGAAATACCATCTTAACTTAATGTGTAATCTGCCAGAAAGGGCCTGGGTGCATTTAAAGCTTGCAATGGTTTCCCTACAGTTACCTACTAAAGGTATCGCCTCTATTCCTTTTTATTTTTCATTTTAAAAGTGCTTTACTCTCAGCACTAGTTCATGTAAACCATAGAATGTATGAAAATATCCCAGGCAGTGGTTGCTGTTAAATAATGCCAAAACTTTATTGGTACATTAAAACATCATACAAATATGAGCATAGTGTTTATGTATATACTGTTTACTGTGAATGATCTTAGATTATCTTAGATAATAGTTTCACTTTGCTGACTGCTGTTTCACTGCAGTTATGGCGCCCCCTCAAGACTCAAAATACAATGACTGCAGGAGGAAGCGCAGGTGATTCGTGTCACACTGAGCTCTCTACTGCAATGTTCAGGTGGAAAATGTGAAATTATTTTTGTAATGGGAGTCATTGGGGGTTTAAGGCAGGTTCTTCCTGATAATGTTTCATGTTGATCATTTATGTTCCAAGGAATGTGTCTAATACACTTTTTGTGATGTTCTTGTACTTACCTTAAGTGGCCTACTTACGTGTGGTTTTCGTTTGCCACTCTGTTGACTGATAATACTAACTTATCATTTTGTTTATTAAAAAAGTGAAATTGTTAAAATATTGATAGAGTTCTGTGTAAATATTCTTTTCAGCTTTCTTATTGGTGTAAAATCTTTGATGATGTACAACAAGTAAAGACTGCAGAAACATGAAAATGAAGAGCAAATAGCAGCCATTTTCAATAACAACAAAAAATATTTGTCCAAAAGGAAATAAAAAACATTTAAAAGAAACAAAGAAAATAATGTTTCATAATTACCTATTTAATATAATGTAAAAAAAATGCATTAGCAAGAAAAAAATACATTCCAAAAATAAAGAACCCTTTCCTTGATTAATCCTTTTCTCATTACATTGACAATTGCCTAACTTACCTTTATTGACAGTAGTTTCCCCATAGAAAGTAATGGCTCCATAGATTTCAATCTTAATACTTTCTCCCTAGAACATAATGGGTTGAGGCTGGCCTAAGCAGGCAAAGGGCTAGATTTACTAAAGGGCGGTTTGCTCAAACCGCCGCTTTTCGGCGGTTTTGAAACTGCCGGATTTTCTAAAGCCTAAACCGTCGTCAAAATGGCCAGAAATGACATTTTTCAAAACCCCCACTTTACAAACCGCCATCCCGATTTTAACAATGATGAACATACAAACAGCCGGATTTACTAAGCTGGGGTTTTCAAAACCGCCGCAAAACAGCCATCCAAACGGCCAAAATGAAAGAGTTGGTTGCAATAGGTGAGATTAATCAAACAGCTGCTGTTTGAGCTATTTTGCCATTCAGAACATAAGAGAAAGCACCATTGATATTTTAATCCTTTGGAAAATCATTATTTATTGCTAAAGGGACAAAATAAATGTAATATTAATTTATGAGAGTATGTTTTTTGTTTATATATTATTTTTTTTTAAGGAACACTATTAATTAACACACATAATTTAAATATCAATGGTGCTTTCTCTAATGTTCTGAATGGCAAATAGTTCAAACAGCATATTTAAGCTATCAAGCCATTCTGAAGCAGGTATTAAAACTGTCCTGTCCAGTCTTTTGGATGGCAGTTTTGATGGCGGTTTCATCCAAACCGCCGGCGGCTTGGACAAAATTTGCAGCCGGTTTAGCTTTTTCAATCCGCCATACATCACCAGTCATTTTAAATTGAAGCCTCAAGCCGCTCTATAGTAAATGCGGCGGTTTAAACCACTAAACCGCCGGCAATGGGTGGCGGTTTCAAACCGCCACCAAACACGATTCTTAGTAAATCTAGCCCAAAGTCTTTCAGGAAAAGTCATAGTAGTTAAATTAATAATATTTAATGCTTGTTATCTAGATAAAAATGTTAACACATACATCTTATGTTGTCTCATAAAAAGTGTTTTATTTATGCAGTATCATTAAACAATTGGAAACTTTTACTACTAGCTAATATCTTTTAGAATATTAAAATCATACTATTTTAAGCACTTTTTTTATTTTGGCTGGATAATTTGTTTTTGTTTAAAGCACTGTCATCTTTTATCTCAATCATATTGTTGAGTGGATTGTTTATGCAGGAGTTAAAGGTTATTTTTATTTTATTTATGGCATCACTTGTTCTTTTCTTGGAAATATTGCTAATGACAAAATTAGATTTCTGGATACCTGTAGAATAGGATGATTGATGCACACATCTAACTAGGGATCTGTATTCAGCTGGAGCAGAGCCAAATGTTAAGTAGGGGATAATCTGGTCCCCCATAACCATACGTAATGCTTCCTATAATATTACAAGGACATATTTTATAAACAGTTATAAATTATTTATGTATAAAAGTATTGCCCTCCAAGACCCTCAATCATAAAATAGAAGGTATTTTCTTACAGGCAGTAGTCGAAGTTGGGCTGATATACGGCCATATTGTCACTACTGTTTTGATAGTTTAACTATCAAATTCCATTCATCATCATCATTTATTTATATAGCGCCACTAATTCCGCAGCACTGTACAGAGAACTCACTCACATCAGTCCCTGCCCCATTGAAGCTTACAGTCTAAATTCCCTAACACACAGACAGACAGACACACAGACTAGGGTCAATTTGTTAGCAGCCAATTAACCTACCTGTATGTTTTGGGAGTGTGGGAGGAAACCGGAGAACCCAGAGGAAACCCATGCAAACACAGGGAGAACATACAAACTCCACACAGATAAGGCCATGGACGGGAATTGAACTTATGACCGCAGTCAACACCCATGGCATACCACTGAACTCATGAACGCATCCACATCCATGGCATACCACTGTGTACACCACCACTTCACCCACTGACTGAATTGCCCACGAGGGGTAGCACAGCAGTAGCCTTTTCCCCAGTCACAGGTGCCCCTGCAGAGATGAAGTGACTCACCATGCCTGGACATGGTGATGTGTGGGTGTAGTCAGGAATCACTTGTGATGTCAGTGCATGTGCAACGTCACCTCCTATCTTACCCATTTACTCTGGCAGGCCAGCCTGTGCGGGTTGTTCTTAGCTAGCTTGGTGATGTAAAAGAGAAGGAAGGGACATTTCAGTCCTGTTGGTGTCACAAGAGGTTCTGGGCTGAGCCGCCCCCTTACAAGCCCCTGATTTTACTATTGCTAAGCCTGTAAGCTGGCCCTGCTCACACGCTGCCTATGCTGTGAGTCCTGAATGAAGGAACTCAGCATGTGTAATAATAGAGGGTCCAGGCACTCCGACAATACAGCATATGCCCATTCATGGGCTATGTACTGCATAGTAAAGCATAGCTACCTAGCTCCCATGCTAAAATACAGCTTCTGCGGCATCAGCGGCAGACTCGGTAGGCAGTGCTACCCCCCATTCCCCACACACACTGGAAAATGAAATGTTTATGCAGGTAATTCTGCCTTGGGTGACTTGGTCCATGTGCCTAGTGGCACGTGTTTGATCGCACCATTTTTTATATATAAAATTCCCTCCATCTATAGACCTCATTACCAAGGTGCACTGGTGTGCTGGTATGGTGCACATCAACTTTCCAATTTGTGGAGACACCTTCATAAATTAGAAGTGTGCCTAGAAATGTGGGGAGGTGGAAAAATGTGAAGATGCGCCCAGTCTAAATATAAACACCACATCAAAGTCCAACCTAATACCTCTTTAAAACCAGTTTTATTAAATTAATATTTTCCATCTTTCTCCTAAAATACTGATAGATTTAGCTTTAATGTAAGGCTTACATTTCTAAGGAGTGTGAGGGGACAGCAGGACTGCCTTTAATACATTTGGTGCTCTTGTGTGTTTAACATTTATGTTTACGTTGTGAGAAGTGCACCTAGCAAATTCTAACCCTGCGCGTTTAGTGTGAAATCCTTCAAATCTCTAATAGACCTCTACAACAAGTCCAGCTATAGAGCTTCCAGTTTTTTCCTGGGCTCACGTACCCAACGTAGCTCAAATGGCTGCACATGCTCCAAATTTGTCCCCTCATTCACAGACAATGTTCTCCTTCTGTATCTAGTTAAGGCTCATAAATGAATTGAACCTACCTCTTACTTATCCCTACAGCATAAGAGAGATTGCCCAAGATGTTCTCCAAGATTTTAATAATGTCTAAAAAAGGGTGGCGTGTTATCCAGTCCTGAGAAATATGGTCTTGCACAGATCCCCCTCAAGTATGTTCAGTGCCGGTTCAGCCTGTAACTAGCTAGAGATATGAATAGATATGCTGTCCCTTACTGTTTCTCCACCCATTCCTCCGAAAAACATACTTTGGGACGGGTACTAATATAACTCCCATGGGGGGTGCCATTACAGGCAAAAGTAATTAGCCATGTATGTTTTCTTCTTCTATCTCTATTGTTCTCTTATTTCTTCTGCCTTATTCGACTGGGGTGTTTTCTCTTTTTTTATTCTATGGCCTTATTTTTAGTTTTGTGTTTCCTCTTATTTTCTTTGTCTTTACTTTTTTTCTTCTCCCTCACAGTCTCTCTTTTGTATTATTTAACTGTTTGCTCATTTATCTTCCATGCTGATCAAACTATAGGTAAGAAATGATACTTACCTCTCTTTGGCGCCAGGAATATCAGATCCTGCAGTCCTCTTCTTTCGCTCGCACTGGCTGTCAATCATAGCGAGCGGCTTCCTATAGTGGATGCAGTCATGTGACTGCAGGGTGGGTAATTGGAATCCCTTACACTGTTAAAGACAACTCTGTAAACTAGATCAGTGTCAGAGTAATAGATTTGCCTCCTAGATATCTGGCTCCCCTGATCCCTTATTCCTGCAGTATCTAGTGTGCTACCAATGTATGACCCGACGTGTTCCTGACTCTTGCTTTGGATTCTCCTTTTGGTACATTGTTTCCCACTGGTATTTTTGGCTTGGATTGTTGACTACGAATACGGATCTCCATTGTACCACTTATTGCTTGTATGTGTACCAGACCCCAGCTTGTTGACTACACATCGGATGTTACTCCCTTTCCCAAATATCTATCACATCAGTGGGCCATACTAGGGGCCGCGACCTGTGAATCTTTGGCAGCAAAGCCCATACCACCTTGCGGTTCTTGGTGATTACGCTTCCTAGTTCAGCCAGTGCCAAGTCTGATAGGTAACTCCACCTTGCTGTAGGGGACGTGACTATAGCTCTCTTCTCCAGTCACAACTCCTCTTCCCCTTCTTAACCAACCCTCACTGCCCCCCACTTTGACACTTCACTCCACTTCTGTAAGTTCTTCCCTTCTAGTTACAGCAAACCAGAGATTAGTACTAATCCCTGAAAGCTGTGAGCTGGAGATATGCAAAGTTCTAATGTTCCTTACCTGCCAGTGCACTACTGTACCTAACAGACTTGAACCTACAGTTAAGAGAAAGGTAAGTACAAAACACAATATATACTCACATGATACTTCACAGTCACATGTATACAATATAACACTACAGTGCACAAATTACAGTACAGTCTACTACTTACGCTACTATGCACCCTCTACAAGTTGATAATCTCTCACAAGATTAGTGCACTCACCTGCTGCTGCATTGAAGTGTCTCATTGGCTACTGGTTGTTAAATCCTGTCTCACTTCAAAACTGAAAACATCCCAGAAGAACAAGAACAAGTTGAAGAATAGACACAATAAGGAGATCATATCCTTTTAAGATATACTTTAAAAATGGATGAGTACAATTTTAGGAGAGAGGAAAAGGTACCAATGTTATTTGAGACATATGAATGCATTTTATTATATATAAATGTCATCAATATAAAATAACAATCGGTGACATGCTGAAAATTAAAGTAATTAGAAAATTGTTTCAAATTAAATACCAATGCCATGACATTCTAAGTGTTACCATCATCAACATCAACATTTAATTATATAGCGCCAGCAAATTCCGTAGCGCTTTACAATTGGGAACAAACATTGATAAGACAAAACTGGGTAATACATACAGACAGAGAGGTAAGAGAACCCTGCTCGAAAGCTTACAATCTAAGCGGAGTCTTATCTAGAGTGTGGGAGATGACAACTGAACATGAGGAATATAATGCGGTCACTGTAGAGTAATACATTTGTGTGCAAGAACAAATTTAGCCTATAGAGTACGGGAAGGACGAATATTCAAGGGACATATCTAGAGGTAGGAACTGTTTACAGCTCTAGCAACAGACCCCACTTTCAGTTGACTGTGTTCTTGAACAGTAATCCACTGCCTTGTATTGTGCCCAGCTCTGTGGGAGATTTGGCAGATGTTATACTTATGAATCATAGCCTCAAATAACAGATATTTGGAAAGAATGAAATGAAGGACAAACAAAACTTGAGCCTATAAAGAGCAGAATGTTAAGGTTCTGATGAGAAGAGGAACACATTTTATACAATGGATTTATCCATCGGGAGGGGCTATGTATCAACATGGTTCTTCATTATTGTGGCAAACGTGTATTCCAAAAATGCATATATGGTCAATATTACAAACGTAACGCAAAACCTGTCTACCACTGTCAGTTAAAGAAGGAGACTCTATGTTGAAGAAACATTTACTTCTATCATTTAAACCACAAATACCAACATTAGCTCATCAATCTTCCTACTGCTTTTCCCATTGAGGGTCACAAGGTCAACAGACTGTCCACACAAGCCCAAACTTTCTGCTCTCCAGCCACTGACTATAGCTCTTCCTAGGGGATTCCTAGACCAACTGGGGAATATAATGCCTCTAACATGTCTTCAGTCTGCCCGGGTCTCCTCAAACTGGCATGTGTCAAGAACAGCTCCAATGGGAGCTGACCAGGGGACATCATTATAAAATACACAAACCTCCGCAGCAGACTGCTCTCAATTTCAAGCTGCAGGTATTTTCAACATCACTTTAAGGTTGTCTCAGATTGCCAAAATTTTAACCCAATCATACATTGAGTCTAGCAAGATGAACCTAATTTCCATGACCTTGTTCTTTCAGTCTTTATTCAGAGTTCGTGACCATAGGTGAGGACGGGATCGAGAGACTGACCAGTAAACCTTGAACTTTTTCAGTTTATTATTAAAATCTGGTCAAGGACGCTAAGCAATACTCAGCTACCTGGAGCAATAAGAGTTAATTTACAGCTCCACTGGGTCATTTTAAGGGGCTATGTGCAGGTGTGACATGGCCCAGGCTTGGGCTTCGAATTTTTATTTTTATTATTAATTGTAATATATTTAAAAGCATTTTTTTTCTTTTATTTTTTTCTGCTACCACCATCCTGAGATGGCAATATGAGGAGAACGACAGCAGATGCTTTCGAGACTAGAGAAGGACACCAAGGCAATGGCAGTGCTATCACCAGTGGCGACTCCTTCATGTCTGTTTTCACCAGCGATAAGGCTTTTTGTCCCTTAATAAATAGGCCATAAGTCTGCAAATGTTTGTGTTTGGTAAATGGATCCAAGCCTTTTCCATTTTGGGTTCAGTCATTAGACAAAAGACCCCAAAGAATTGTAAGGACTGTTTTTCTACACGGACTGAATCTGGTAGGCTTACCACAAGCATTGAATGGTAAATTGATTCATTATGAGCATTATGGCAGTTCAGCCATCACTGATGTGGGACAATAAGTATAGTATCATCTGGATGTGACTTCTAAGTTGCAACAGCAGATGAGTACATTCAGTTATGACCAGGATTCCTTTCTGTTCCATACTCGCATGCTGAGCTTGTCGGTTTCCAATATTAAGAGGTATGTGTCACGGTTCTTATGAGGAAACTCGGCAGATGTAGCGAACCCAAGAGATTTGCACAGTTTGGCACTACTCCAACAGGGCGCGGAGTCTAACGAGGAGACGGTGTTCATCAGGAACCGCCGCAAAGCGGTATGGGCTTAGCCGCGTCTACCTCGCAGGTCGCGGTCCCTACTAGAGCACTGTACGGAAGTCCCTGGGAAGACTACAGACAGTAGTACCGTAGGAAGGGCGGTCAATACAATAAGTGATGGTAATGAAGATGATGCAGATCGGTGTAACTCTGCAGACCACTATGTGGTGTAAAGTTCAGGAGAATGAGCGTCAGCTCTGAAGACAAATGTAGAGGAGTTGTCCGGAGATGAGCGTCAGCTCTGCAGACCACTATGTGGCGGAGAGTACAATAGAGTGAGCGTCAGCTCTGCAGACCACTATGTGGCGGAGAGTTCAGTAGAGTGAGCGTCAGCTCTGCAGACCACTATGTGGTGTAAAGTTCAGGAGAATGAGCGTCAGCTCTGCAGACAAATGTAGAGTAGTTGTCCCGAGATGAGCGTCAGCTCTGCAGTCCAGAATGGATGTAAATAGCTGGGAGGTAACAGGAAGCCACTTCTATAACCAGGAGGTGACTCAAAGAACAGGCACTGAAGATAGGGAGGAGGTGCCTTTTACAGTTGCCGCCAAGGAGAAGGACCAATCAGCTGCAGGCAGGGAGATTAGTGTCACCGCATGCGCAGACACGGATCCAAGATGGCGGCGCCCAGCGGGAAGCGGAGCACCGTAGCTAGGTGAGTCTGTCTGGTGCGCTGCCTGCACCCGGCGCGTGATAGTACCCCCCCCTTTAAAGACGGGCACCGCACGTCTACTGCCAGGTTTCAAGGGAAACTTCTTGTGGAATCTATCCAGCAGGTAGTGGGCGTGGATGTCGGAGGCACGAACCCAAGAGCGTTCTTCGGGACCGAAGCCCTTCCAATCAACCAGGTATTTTAGGCCGCCTTTACAACTTTTTGAGTCCAAGATTTGTTTGAGTTCGAACTCCTCCTCTTGATGGACTCCAGGAGTGGTGGAAGGAGCTACAGAAGCAAACCGATTAATCCTCAGAGGTTTTAATAACGACACATGGAAAGAGTTAACAATACGAAGAGATGCTGGTAATCGTAATTTAAAGCAGACTGGGTTAATGACTCCAGAGATGCTGTATGGGCCAATAAATCGCGGGGTCAATTTCATACAGGGAACTCTGAGACGTATGTTCTTGGTGGAGAGCCACACTCTATCACCAACCTTGAAGATAGGAAGAAATCTACTTTTCCTATCTGCGGCCAGTTTGTAGCATGTAGAAGTTTTCTTAAGGCAAGACCTTACTTGTCTCCAAATGGTGAGGAATTTGTTATATAGAGAATTGGCTGCAGGCACCTGGGTGGGAGAGGTGAAAATTCAGGAAGGGACGGATGATGTCCATAGACCACCAAGAAAGGAGATTTAGAAGAGGACTCGTGGAAGGCATTGTTGTGGACAAATTCCGCCCAAGGTAGAAGATCAACCCAGTTTTCCTGGTTGGCAGAAGAGAACATTCTGAGGTAAGTCTCCAAATCCTGGTTCACTCTTTCGGCCTGTCCGTTGGATTGAGGATGATATCCAGATGATAAACTCAGTTTGATACCCAATAATTTGCAGAGGGACCTCCAGAACTTGGAAACAAATTGGACACCTCGATCGGACACTATGTTGAGCGGACAGCCATGTAGGCGGAATATCTCCCTGACAAAATGGGATGCAAGGACTGGAGAGGATGGAAGACCCGGAAGTGCCGTGAAATGTGCCATTTTAGAAAATCGATCCATTACAACCCATATAACAGTGCAATTTTTACTAGGTGGGAGATCGGTGATAAAATCCATACTTATATGGGTCCATGGTTCATGAGGTATGGGCAATGGAAGTAGTAAGCCCGCAGGTGACTGATGTGTGGATTTATTCTGAGAACAAACATTACAGGCGGAGATGAAGTCCCTTACGTCAGTATGAAGACTGGGCCACCAATAGTTTCTGGAGATCAATTCAATGGTCTTGCGGACGCCGGTATGTCCAGCAAAGATGGTGGAGTGATAATGTCTCAGCAGTTTGTGGCGAAGATTAGGGGAGACCAGGCTTCTCCCCGGTGGGGGTTTAGAGACTTTAAGCTGAGTTGCTGAAACTAGACATTTTGGGTCCAGAATGGGATGAACAGGATCTTCCTCCGTGACTTCAAGAGTAGAAAATGCACGAGAAAGAGTGTCGGCCCTCTTATTCCTAATGCCAGGTTTGAAAGTAATGCGATGTTCGAAGAGAGAAAAGAATAATGACCAGCGTGCTTGTCTGGGATTCAAGCATTGGGCGGTTTGGAGGTAAAGTAAGTTTTTGTGATCCGTGAAGATAGTCACTGGATGCAGTGCTCCCTCGAGGAGATATCGCCATTCCGCTAATGCTGCTTTGATTGCCAACAACTCCTTATCCCCTATGGTGTAGTTCTTCTCAGCAGGGAGGAATTTTCTAGAGAAAAAGGCACACGGATGGAATTGGGCCAGGGGAGATTTCTGTGAAAAGACGGCCCTGATGCCCACATTGGAGGCATCAATCTCCAGAAAGAACGGGGATGAGACATCTGGTTGTTGGAGGATAGGTGCAGAGATAAAAGCTTTTTTCAAAAACTCAAAGGCCTCGACAGCAGCTGAAGACCAGGACTAAGGGTTGGAACCTTTTCGAGTTAGAGCCACAATGGGTGCCACAATGGTGGAGTAACCGTGGATGAAGCGCCTGTAGTAGTTGGCGAAACCGAGGAATCGCTGAATAGGTTTCAGCCCAATGGGAAGAGGCCATTCTAAAATTGCTTTGACTTTGTCTGGGTCCATTTGTAGCCTGGATCCGGATACGATGTAGCCCAGGAATGGCATCTGAGGGAGCTCGAAGAGGCACTTCTCCAGTTTGCAAAAGAGTTGATGGTGTCGTAATCTGGAAAGAACCTCCTTCACATGCCTACGGTGGGAGGTGATGTCAGGAGAGAAAACCAGAATATCGTCTAGGTACACCACGACACAGAGGTAAAGTAGATCTCTAAATATCTCATTGATAAAACTCTGAAAGACGGCCGGGGCATTGCACAGACCAAAGGGCATTACAAGATATTCGTAATGCCCATCACGGGTATTAAAAGCCGTCTTCCATTCGTCTCCTGCCCTAATCCTAATAAGATTATATGCACCCCGTTGGTCTAATTTTGTGAAGATCTTTGCTCCCTTGATGCGATCAAACAGTTCGGTGATGAGTGGAATGGGGTATCGGTTTTTGACCGTAATAGCATTTAACCCACGATAATCAATGCAAGGTCTTAACGATCCATCCTTTTTTTTAACAAAGAAAAACCCCGCTCCCGCCGGTGATGAGGAGGGTCTGATAAAGCCTCGGGATGGGTTTTCTTTAACATATTCTGACATGGAAGAGGTCTCGGGTATGGAGAGGCGCTACACTTGACCCCGAGGAGGTATTTTACCCGACTGTAGTTCGATAGGACAGTCCCACGGGCGATGAGGCGGCAGATGCTCAGAGCGAACCTTGTCAAATACATCTAAAAAGGAATGATATTGCTTGGGCAAAATGGAGACTGTGGTATTAGGAGTAGTGGAAATGGAGCCAAGGTGTTGGACACGAGTCAAACATTCCCGGAAACAAGTAGAACCCCAGGACAGAATCTGCGAGGTGGACCAGTCAAGTTGAGGGGATTGCTGCTGGAGCCATGGTAGGCCCAGGATGACGGGAGTAGTAGTAGATGGTAGCACGTGGAAGGTAATGACTTCACGATGTAAGGCTCCTATTTGGAGGACGATGGGTTCAGTCCGGGTTTTCACAGTACCATTGGCTATACGGGAGCCGTCAATAGCCGTAATAGAGACCGGAATTTCCAGCGGTACCGTTGGTATAGAAACCTGCGAAATTAAAGAGAAAGAGATAAAATTCCCGGCTGCTCCAGAATCCAACATAGCAGAAGTGTGAACGGGACCACACGTGCCGTGAAGGATAATAGGGAAGGAGCAGACATTATGGATACCGAAGGAGGGAGAGGTTTTAGAAAGCACTAATCTGACCTCTCCGAAGCAGGTTAGGGTCTGGCATTTCCCGACCTCTTAGGACAGGCATTCAATAGATGATCTGGATACGCACAATAAAGGCACAATTTATTCCTTAGTCTTCCATCACGTTCCTCTGGAGTTAATCGAGAGCGCCCAATTTGCATGGGCTCTTCCATTGTCACCAGATGAGTAAAGCGAGGCGCGAGTCTGGCAGAACTGCGCCGGGAGGAATCCTTCTCTGAAGATCGGTCGCGGAAATGTAGATCCACGCGGTTACATAGTGAGATCATGGCATCTAATGTAGTGGGAAGATCTTGGGAGGCCAACGCATCCTTGATTTTGTCAGATAGGCCCTGCCAGAAAGTCGCTACCAACGCTTCGTTGTTCCAACGTAATTCTGACGACAAAGTTTGAAACTGAATAACATACTGAGCCACTGAGCTGGAACCTTGACGCAGGCGGAGAATGCTAGATGCTGCTGAGGTGACTCTTCCTGGTTCGTCAAATATTCTGCGAAAAGCAGTAATGAAGGCAGCACTGTCGGCCAGGATTGGGTCATCCAGCTCCCAGAGGGGTGAGGCCCAGGCTAAGGCTTGACCGGAAAGTAAGGATATCAGGTATGCCACTTTAGAGCGCTGGGTTGGGAAATTCTGTGGTTGAAGTTCAAATTGTATTGAACACTGGTTCAAGAAACCTCGGCAAGTTGCAGGATCTCCATCAAATTTGGAAGGAGTTGGAATCCGAAGAGTTGAAGTGGAAGCAGCTGCAGGAACAGGTGCCGGCGGACTAGCTGCTTGAACAGGAGGTGATGCTTGTAGTGAGTCAAAACGAGCCGCAAGACTCTGGAAGCCTTGTAATAGCTGTCGTTGCATCGCATCTTGTTGCTCTACCCGGTTGAGCAAGTGCTGAAGCACTTAGCACCTCCTTAGCAGAGGGTTCCACGTTAGGTTCCGTCATATTAATGACAACGTTTATGGCCTGTTCTTACTGTCACGGTTCTTACGAGGAAACTCGGCAGATGAAGCGAACCCAAGAGATTTGCACAGTTTGCCACTACTCCAACAGGGCGCGGAGTCTAACGAGGAGACGGTGTTCACCAGGAACCGCCGCAAAGCGGTATGGGCTTAGCCGCGTCTACCTCGCAGGTCGCGGTCCCTACTAGAGCACTGTACGGAAGTCCCTGGGAAGACTACAGACAGTAGTACCGTAGGAAGGGCGGTCAATACAATAAGTGATGGTAATGAAGATGATGCAGATCGGTGTAACTCTGCAGACCACTATGTGGTGTAAAGTTCAGGAGAATGAGCGTCAGCTCTGAAGACAAATGTAGAGGAGATGTCCGGGGATGAGCGTCAGCTCTGCAGACCACTATGTGACGGAGAGTTCAGTAGAGTGAGCGTCAGCTCTGCAGACCACTATGTGGTGAAAAGTTCAGGAGAATGAGCGTCAGCTCTGAAGACAAATGTAGAGGAGATGTCCGGAGATGAGCGTCAGCTCTGCAGACCACTATGTGGCGGAGAGTACAATAGAGTGAGCGTCAGCTCTGCAGACCACTATGAGGCGGAGAGTTCAGTAGAGTGAGCGTCAGCTCTGCAGACCACTATGTGGTGTAAAGTTCAGGAGAATGAGCGTCAGCTCTGAAGACAAATGTAGAGGAGATGTCCGGAGATGAGCGTCAGCTCTGCAGACCACTATGTGGCGGAGAGTACAATAGAGTGAGCGTCAGCTCTGCAGACCACTATGTGGCGGAGAGTTCAGTAGAGTGAGCGTCAACTCTGCAGACCACTATGTGGTGTAAAGTTCAAGAGAATGAGCGTCAGCTCTGAAGACAAATGTAGAGGAGATGTCCGGAGATGAGCGTCAGCTCTGCAGACCACTATGAGGCGGAGAGTTCAGTAGAGTGAGCGTCAGCTCTGCAGACCACTATGTGGTGTAAAGTTCAGCAGAATGAGCGTCAGCTCTGAAGACAAATGTAGAGGAGATGTCCGGAGATGAGCGTCAGCTCTGCAGACCACTATGTGGCGGAGAGTACAATAGAGTGAGCGTCAGCTCTGCAGACCACTATGTGGCGGAGAGTTCAGTAGAGTGAGCGTCAGCTCTGCAGACCACTATGTGGTGTAAAGTTCAGGAGAATGAGCGTCAGCTCTGCAGACAAATGTAGAGTAGTTGTCCCGAGATGAGCGTCAGCTCTGCAGTCCAGAATGGATGTAAATAGCTGGGAGGTAACAGGAAGCCACTTCTATCACCAGGAGGTGACTCAAAGAACAGGCCTGGAAGATAGGGAAGAGGTGCCTTTTAAAGTTGTTGCCAAGGAGAAGGACCAATCAGCTGCAGGCGCAGACCCGGATCCAAGATGGCGGCGCCCAGCGGGAAGCGGAGCGCCAGAGCTAGGTGAGTCTGTCGGGTGCGCTGCCTGCACCCGGCGCGTGATAGTATGATGGCCCTTTAATGAGAGGCAGGGCAGTTGGAATGTGTTCTGCCATTAAAGAGTCAAGCAACCATCCCTTATAAAGATGTTTTGAGAATCTGAACAGTAGTGTTCTCAGACTCAGGGATAATTCTGCAAAAAAAAAATGGATGAGCCCAGTACAGTTTATAGAGATGTGGTTAAATAGGAACCTAAAGAGAGAAAAAACTTTTTACATTTTTCAAGATTTTAATTTTGATTTTAGGATTTCTTTATGGCATAAAAAGAGGGTTGGTGTCCAAGAATTTGTCAGTCAGTGGAACATCCATTGGCTGTGTAAGGACTTGTACCTGCTGATTGTGTATGTTGTACTTGTAATACCATATTCCTACCAGACTTGCTGCTCAGATTGGACTTCTGCTATTCTTTCAATGCAGCAGTTAATCAATTGCTGCTGCAATCCTCGGCATTTAATACACTGCACCTTAATTTGGCCTTAAAAACTCTGGCTCTCCCCACTATCAGTGCCAGATCATTGTTGAACTTATCCTGTTCCCCAGTTGTGGTCTGCTAATTCGATCCTGTTCCTGTTATCCCCAGTTTGTAATCCTGTGTTCCTGCAAACCTTGCTACCAGAGTGAAATTATTTTTTTTTGTGACCTTGCTGCCAGACTGATGTCTTATGTTTCTGCAAACCTTGCTACCAGAGTACTATCCTGTGTTCCTGAAATCTTGCTACCAGAGTGCTATCCTGTGTACTCTCAAACCTTACTACCAGAGTGCCGTACTGTACTCCTGCAAACCTTGCTTCCAGAGTGCTTTCTTGTGGTCCTGAAACCTTACTACCAGACTGCTATCCTGTGTTCCTCACACAATGCCACTAGAGTGCTATCCGGACATACCTCTCCAGCTTAACTACTCCCATCAAATGAGAATGCTTGAGTGTTTTAATGAATAGTAAAGAATCCTACACTTTCACAAGATCTCTGTTTCCATGTGTAGCATCATTCCTACAGGTTTTTAGGGAAGAAGATGTCCAGTTGGGTAGAATAACAGTGACCTTTGACTCCATTTCATTAGTTAGTCTCATTATCTCACCATTGGTAGTGGTAGGGTAGCGCCCCTGAAAAAGGATGGATAGTTTAAGTTCATTCATCCTTTTCCATACCTGATAATATATAGGTGTTAATGACATTAATGAACAGGTGATAAAGGTTTCCTATACATCATCTGATGAAGCAGATTTTTAGGGCAGGATGAGGAGCACTGATAGTGAAGGTTGACATGGAGTCAGATTTTTCCCTCTTCTAGTTCTCCTGGACTGCATACACTTGTTGTTAAGCGTATTTGAAAGACAAGTTTATATTAATGGCACATGGCACATTATGTGCCTATTTTGAGGCCTTTAGCACATTCCTGCAGTGGGTTGTGTGGGAGTAAACAGGGCCAATGGCTGTTATCCTGAACTGGATGATTTGTTCTGCATCCGGCAGGTTATGCCAATACATGAACTGTTATGCTACAGGTACTTTACACAGTTTTCTTGAAGTTTTGTGTTCCCCCAGTGAGAGGTCAGCCAATGTGCCAGTTTCGTAGGAGTAGAAATCTATTCAGTGGCAATGGAATGTAGGTTTCCAAGGGTGAATTTACTATATTTGAAGAATATGGTGCATGGAACGCTGGTGGCTAAATAAAAGTTATCTATCAGTGTTTGCATACCCCAAGCTTGGCATGCAGGATCCAGTTTATGGGTAGGATCTTTTGCAGGTGTTTGGCAAAAGCATGGACGGACATGGCCACCTCTCCATTATATTAATTTAACTGGGGACCATACACAGGACTTCAGAGTCTGGAGTTATATATCATTAGAGTATATTATTATTAAGGATATTATTACTCATATTTCCACCAGCCTGAGCACTCCTTCATATTCTGTACATGCACCCATTTGAATTTTACATTTTGGATGAGACTTTGGCTATTAATATTCCCACACTCCACTGACTAGTGAGGGGTGGATGAAAGATTCCATTGACTAGTCTGGATTGATATACATACTCACATATTAAGAACAATTGTTTTTCAAATAAGGACATTTCTCTGATGAGAAGAGATCTGTATCACTGGAAATTTGAGACTTACCTATTGATATACATTGACAGTCTTTTATCATTGCCTGTTATTGCTAAATTGAAATATTTAAATTAAAGAAGTTTGTTGGATCCAACCAGGAATACATATTGTTGAGTTATTTAGACCTATTTAAGGTTATCATTATTCATTAAGTTTTAGATTTTTTTTCTGTCCTATGCATTTAATGTGCACCATAAGGAAAGTATTGTTTTGGTTTATTTATATTGGGGATATTTCTGGAATTCGTCATCCACATTCCCACATCGGCAGCCCTATATATTGCATAATTCAGAGCAGCGCTGTTTTGTCAAACCCTCTCCATTGCGGTGCAGTGCTGTCTTCTGTATCATCTATCTACTTTGCAATCACTCTCCATCCCGATGCAGTACTGCCTTCTATATCATCTATCTACTCTGCAATCACTCTCCATCCCGGTGCAGTACTGCCTTCAATATTATCTTTCTACTCTGCAATCACTCTCCATCACGGTGCAGTACTGCCTTCTATATTATCTCTCTACTCTGCAAACACTCTCCATCCCGGTGCAGTACTGCCTTCTATATCATCTCTCTACTCTGCAATCACTCTCCATCGCGGTGCAGTACTGCCTTCTATATTATCTCTCTACTCTGCAAACACTCTCCATCCCGGTGCAGTACTGCCTTCAATATCATCTCTCTACTCTGCAATCACTCTCCATCCCGGTGCAGTGCTGCCTTCTATATCATCTATCTACTCTGCAATCCCTCTCCATCCCGGTGCAGTACTGACTTCTATATCATCTCTCTACTCTGCAATCACTCTCCATTGAGGTGCAGTGCTGCCTTCAATATCATCTCTCTACTCTGCAACCAATCTCCATCGCGGTGCAGTACTGCCTTCTATATCATCTCTCTACTCTGCAATCACTCTCCATCCCGCTGCAGTACTGCCTTCAATATCATCTATCTACTCTGCAATCACTCTCCATCGCGGTGCAGTACTGCCTTCAATATCATATATCTACTCTGCAATCACTCTCCATCGCAATGCAGTACTGCCTTCTATATTATCTCTCTACTCTGCAAACACTCTCCATCCCGGTGCAGTACTGCCTTCTATATCATCTCTCTACTCTGCAATCACTCTCCATCCCGGTGCAGTGCTGCCTTCAATATCATCTCTCTACTCTACAATCACTCTCCATCTCAGTGCAGTACTGCCTTCTATATTATCTCTCTACTCTGCAAACACTCTCCATCCCGGTGCAGTACTGCCTTCTATATCATCTCTCTACTCTGCAATCACTCTCCATCGCGGTGCAGTACTGCCTTCTATATTATCTCTCTACTCTGCAAACACTCTCCATCCCGGTGCAGTACTGCCTTCTATGTCATCTCTCTACTCTGCAATCACTCTCCATCGCGGTGCAGTACTGCCTTCTATGTCATCTCTCTACTCTGCAATCACTCTCCATCGCGGTGCAGTACTGCCTTCTATATCATCTCTCTACTCTGCAATCACTCTCCATCGCGGTGCAGTACTGCCTTCTATATCATCTCTCTACTCTGCAACCAATCTCCATCGCGGTGCAGTACTGCCTTCTATATTATCTCTCTACTCTGCAAACACTCTCCATCGCGGTGCAGTACTGCCTTCTATATCATCTCTCTACTCTGCAATCACTCTCCATCCCGGTGCAGTACTGCCTTCTATATCATCTCTCTACTCTGCAATCACTCTCCATCGCGGTGCAGTACTGCCTTCTATGTCATCTCTCTACTCTGCAATCACTCTCCATCGTGGTGCAGTACTGCCTTCCATGTCATCTCTCTACTCTGCAATCACTCTCCATCGCGGTGCAGTACTGCCTTCTATGTCATCTCTCTACTCTGCAATCACTCTCCATCGCGGTGCAGTACTGCCTTCTATATCATCTCTCTACTCTGCAATCACTCTCCATCCCGGTGCAGTACTGCCTTCAATATCATCTATCTACTCTGCAATCACTCTCCATCGCAGTGCAGTACTGCCTTCAATATCATCTATCTACTCTGCAATCACTCTCCATCGCAGTGCAGTACTGCCTGCTATATCATCTCTACTCTGCAATCACTCTCCATCCCGGTGCAGTGCTGCCTTCAATATCATCTCTCTACTCTGCAATCACTCTCCATCTCGGTGCACTACTGCCTTCTATATTATCTCTCTACTCTGCAAACACTCTCCATCCCGGTGCAGTACTGCCTTCTATATCATCTCTCTACTCTGCAATCACTCTCCATCGCGGTGCAGTACTGCCTTCTATATTATCTCTCTACTCTGCAAACACTCTCCATCGCGGTGCAGTACTGCCTTCTATATCATCTCTCTACTCTGCAATCACTCTCCATCCCGGTGCAGTACTGCCTTCTATATCATCTCTCTACTCTGCAATCACTCTCCATCGCGGTGCAGTACTGCCCTCTATGTCATCTCTCTACTCTGCAATCACTCTCCATCGTGGTGCAGTACTGCCTTCTATGTCATCTCTCTACTCTGCAATCACTCTCCATCGCGGTGCAGTACTGCCTTCTATGTCATCTCTCTACTCTGCAATCACTCTCCATCGCGGTGCAGTACTGCCTTCTATATCATCTCTCTACTCTGCAATCACTCTCCATCGCGGTGCAGTACTGCCTTCTATATCATCTCTCTACTCTGCAATCACTCTCCATCGCGGTGCAGTACTGCCTTCTATATCATCTCTCTACTCTGCAATCACTCTCCATCCCAGTGCAGTACTGCCTTCAATATCATCTATCTACTCTGCAATCACTCACCATCCTGGTGCAGTACTGCCTTCTATATCATCTCTCTACTCAGCAATCACTCTCCATCGCGGTGCAGTACTGCCTTCAATATCATCTATCTACTCTGCAATCACTCTCCATCGCGGTGCAGTACTGCCTTCTATATCATCTCTCTACTCTGCAATCACTCTCCATCGCGGTGCAGTACTGCCTTCTATATCATCTCTCTACTCTGCAATCACTCTCCATCCCGGTGCAGTACTGCCTTCAATATCATCTATCTACTCTGCAATCACTCTCCATCCCGGTGCAGTACTGCCTTCTATATCATCTCTCTACTCTGCAATCACTCTCAATCGTGGTGCAGTACTGCCTTCTATATCATCTATCTACTCTGCAATCACTCTCCATCGTGGTGCAGTACTGCCTTCTATATCATCTATCTACTCTGCAATCACTCTCCATCACGGTGCAGTACTGCCTGCTATATCATCTCTCTACTCTGCAGTCACTCTCCATCGTGGTGCAGTACTGCCTTCTATATCATCTATCTACTCTGCAATCACTCTCCATCGTGGTGCAGTACTGCCTTCTATGTCATCTATCTACTCTGCAATCACTCTCCATCACGGTGCAGTACTGCCTGCTATATCATCTCTCTACTCTGCAATCACTCTCCATCGCGGTGCAGTACTGCCTTCTATATCATCTCTCTACTCTGCAATCACTCTCCATCGTGGTGCAGTACTTCCTTCTATGTCATCTCTCTACTCTGCAATCACTCTCCATCGCTGTGCAGTACTGCCTTCTATGTCATCTCTCTACTCTGCAATCACTCTCCATCTCGGTGAAGTACTGCCTTCTATATCATCTCTCTACTCTGCAATCACTCTCCATCGCGGTGCAGTACAGCCTTCTATATCATCTCTCTACTCTGCAATCACTCTCCATCGCGGTGCAGTACTACCTTCTATATCATCTCTCTACTCTGCAATCACTCTCCATCGTGGTGCAGTACTGCCTTCTATATCATCTATCTACTCTGCAATCACTCTCCATCCCGGTGCAGTACTGCCTTCAATATCATCTATCTACTCTGCAATCACTCTCCATCGCGGTGCAGTACTGCCTTCTATATCATCTCTCTACTCTGCAATCACTCTCTTTCATGCCAGTGCTCTCCTCTAAGGGCTCTTCTCCTACCCTGACGGCAGTCTCCTCCATGACCGCATCTTCTGTCCTTGGCCACTCTCCCACGGCCCAGGAGACGTTGGCTCTTTTTAAATCAATAATAATAATAATAATAAGTTGTCTTGACTCTTAGAGGAATTTGACACTCAGAGGACATTAGACCTTATGAACAACAGCAATATTTTTGTAGCAAAATAAACATTGCATTTATTATATTGTTTGAATTCACTTGTGCGTAAAAGGAAAACTTGGCTGATCTGGTAAAAATTCAATCTAGAAAACAATGTCCGTCCATAACATATAGAGTATAATTGTCTATGCTAGAGATACAATAGGCCTTTATATAACTACTCTTGGCGTGTATTTATAGATAATGAGATAGTCGGTTTGTGCACATATTATTTGTGCCAGTGTTGGAACACACGAGTAATACAACACATGTCATTTGAATTTACAGGAAAAATGGATTTCCAGATACATTTCAAATACTCAGTTGAGCCTCTTCTAAGCAATTGGATTTAAGCACATTAAGCACGGTACTGTCACGGCAGGCAATGTAAAAACAACAATTCACATAGTGCTGTGATATCATTGCAAATTGTCCTTCCCCATGAGAACTGCATTGGGGAACAAGTGTCCTGGCTCTACATCCAGCAGTGAGCATGATGCCAAAGCAAATTACAGGGGCAAACAGCTACTCCGAGCTAGCCCAAGAGCTCAGCAACAGAAAGTGAAAATGATTTCCAGAACCAAAAGATGCATTAGGTTCGGTTAATGTAAATGGTGAAGGACATCCATGGTTGCCAGCAGCTGCCTGTCTTAAGATTTCTACAGTGACTGGTTCAATATTCATCTTCCACTGTCTCTCCCATAGTTGCCTACTCTGCAGGAATGTCCAAGAGACTCACAAATTTTTGGGAGCTCTCCCAGATTCCTGGGAGAGCAGGGCAACCTCCCGATTTCTGCCCACTTCATGGTGAAGTGGGCAGGAGAGGGGCTCATTTTGTCATTCTGACCCCGCCCCTTGCTATATGTAACAATTATGTAGCAATGTAAGTAATGAATATGGAGTACTTGCCTTACTCTAGATTAGCGCTGGCCGGCCGGTGGTGCGGAGTCTAACGAACCCCCTGGTGTTCACCAAGAACCGCCGCAAGGCGGGATGGGCTTTGCTGCGGAGGATCGCAGGTCGCGGTCCACTGGTCTGCCTCTAGAGGTAAGGATTAGGAGGTAGCCCACGATAACACTGGAACTGGAAGGTAGGATCAGGATAGTCGAGGTTTGGTACACTTGGAATGGAGAGGAATACGTTGTCAGCAAGCCTAAGTCTGGTACACTTGACGTGGAGATAATTCGTAGTCAGCAGGCCGAGGTCTGGTACACTTGGAGTGAAGATAATACGTAGTCAGCAGGCCAAAGTCTGGTACACTTGGAGTGAAGATAAAACGTAGTCAGCAAGCCAGGGTCTGGTACACTTGGAGTGGAGATAATACGTAGTCAGCAAGCCTGGGTCTGGTACACGAGGAGTTAATGTCTGAAAAGCCTGTAAGGAGCTGGTACACGGGAGACACACGAGAAGCACCTAGTCAGGGTACATAGGAAGTTGCTCTGACGCTGTCCAGGCGTCACAGCAGGACTTTAGTAGTTTACAGATTTGAATTCCCCGCCCCGACTGTCATGTGACAGCGCCGCCGCGACCCGGAAGGATGAGAGGATCGCGGCGCTGGAGCGAGGACAGATGAGTTGTAACACTATAATAGGCCAAAATTGGTATTGTATAGCAGGGGGTGGGGCCTAATGACACGATTCATGCGGCCACGCCCCCAATACACGGACAACTTTGAAGATCTCCCATAGGGGGTGATCTCCAAAGTTGGCAAGTATGTTCTCTCCTTATTCCATCCAAACCGCACCACCGGTAGCCCCACAGAAATACCCGTCACCGATAGCTGCTTTATTATTGCCGTCTAATAATGCCGCTGCTTAACAATAGTCAACTGTGTTTTCCCCATCAGCAGATTCTAATGTTGTTCCTCTACCTTATGTATCAATTGTTCCCCACACCTTTTACATTATAAGCACTTTTGGGCAGGGCCATGTTTACCTTTGTTTCACGTCATAATTTGTCATTTGTTTCTATTAAGATCCCCTCAAAACAGGCACTGCGTAATATGTTTACAGATACAGATAAATGATAATAATAATAATATTTTGAAAAGACATGTCCCCACACAACTGCTTCAGTGATTCACCAAATATATTTCTAAGGTCACAATAATAAAACATAAATACAAACACATTTCTTTGTCATATGTTAGCTTTATTACAGATATTACATAAAGAGACAATTACTTTTTTAAGCAAAATTACACCCGCACTCCTAGGGCCACACAATACTTTGTGGGGCTGAAAGGTTCTAATTTTGGGAGTGTTGGCCACTTGGCAAAGAAAAGTATATCAGAATATGTAGCCACTTTAGAACCTAGACATAAACAATAATGCCTTGGAATAAATAAGCTAACCAAAATAAACAAAATAAAATACAATTAAGCCACTTATTTTAAAACTTTATGTTTCAGGTATACATTCATACATGTGAAATTTATAAAACTATGCTTTCTACATACTTTTACATGTATTTTAATAGAAATATTGTTTTATATTTCTAACCGTGTTGTGTGCTTTTCAGCTACTGTATGTCTTTATATCATCAGGCATGCATACACTTGTCTCCAATACACAGAGCACATAAGAGCTGTGATGTGTCTTTACGACAACTAAAGTAATCAACTCTAGTTTAAGATACAAATCCATTGCTGAAATGCACAGAAGGAAGACACAGAGGTAAGGCAACTTATTTAAAATAAGCTGCAGGAGAGCAATTGCAAGCCAAAAAATTATCTGAAGGTGAAGAACCTTTACAGTTTTCAGTCTCGGCCTCACCTGACTGCGTTGTAATGATAGGCTCTCTCAAATTGGAACATTGCTGTTCCTTGTATACAGAACGCAAGAAAATTGCCTGGTCGGTTGCACCTTAATATATTTGTAATATATATAGTGGTCTGCATGTGTATGTTACGCTTTAGGTAAAATGTTGTGATGGACATCACCCAATCTACTTGTCTGTTTCTTTGTTGAATGGAGGGAGGGAAGAGGTTGGGGATTTTTAAGGGGAATTGCATTCCAACCAGTTATGGTTCTCCCTATAGTCTAGACAATATGCCCGGGGAAAGCAAAGCTTGTAAAGTTGTCTATATTATAGAGGAGACTGGCATAGTAACTTATTAAGCTATTACACAACCTCACTGCTGAGTAAGTAAACTGCCAATATAGCAATTTGTTATACACTAATTACTGTAAGGTTGCTCATATAGAGGTGTCCTTATTATAACATTATATATCATTATTATATACACTGTTACACTATCATGGACTGTAAGTAATACTATTATAATATGTTATAATATGCAAGTGACAGGAATATTTTCATTACAATTTTCCTTTTCTGTATGTAAGGTACAGATCTCAATATCTGTAGTTATTCACCAGGCTTGTTTAAGATAATAATTACACAGATCTGCAAAATTTAAGGTATTGAAAGCTTTTTTAATTATACTTTTATATTCTTAATTATACTCGTGTGTACATCAAGAAATAGTATATAAAAAAAAAATACCACATCACATTTACCTATAAGGGGGTTACATACATTTTTAAGAAAAAGTTTTATTGTTTTTGACATATTTATTGTGAAATACAGAGAAGTTTAGATGATATCACTGTGTTTTTTTGTCTTAATTACATAATAAAATCACAATAAAACCAAACAATAATAGAAACAAAACCATAATTATGGTTAATATCTTGGTTTTTTTGTCTTCAAACTTCGTTTTGCCGCTTTTCGCTTATAAGTTTTTTCTGTGTCGTCTCTGTGTATCATCCAGCAGTAGTCAGCCATCATGCTGACGTCCCAATGACCCTGGTATCATCTCTGTGTATCATCCAGCAGTAGTCAGCCATCATGCTGACGTCCCAATGACCCTGGTATCTTCTTTCTACACCTTTAACTTCTTGGTGGAACCATTCACCCTGTTCTTCACTGCAGTCTCCGAGATTATTCGGGAAATGCTCAATATGGGAATTCAAAAAATGTACCTTCATATTGCAGCCAAGGTTTCTGTAACTATTAAGCATTTCCCTGACAATTTATTTGTAGTTTGGCTCCTTGATATTGTCTAAAAGTTTTGAAATCACTTTTTTGAACAAAGTCCAAGCCGAAAGTTCCACAATATTCCTTACACGCCCGAAATGTTCATCTTTTATTAACGTTCTAATGTCAGGGCATGAAGCCTGGTACTGTAATTTGTTCTATGATGGCTACTTGATGAGTAGCATCAATTAGTGTGTATACTGTACTGTATGAGTGGTGTGTACTGTATATGTACTGTGTGTGTAGTGTGTAGTGTGTACTGTGTATGTGTATGTGGTGGTTTGCAGGCAGGGCCGGACTGGCCATCTGGCACTTCTGGCAAATGCCAGAAGGGCCGATGGCCAGATGAGCCGGTTGCTAGCTGGCCAGCTCCATTGCTCAGTGCACAGACTGTCATGCCGGAATTCAGCATGACAGTCTGTGCGCTGAGTGGTGGGGTCAGCACTACACTTACTTCCTGGTGTCCGTACGTCCCCTCCTCCTCTCCTCCGCTCCTATGAATGGATCTGCCGATGAGTGTCACATGGGATGTGCACCATGTGAAAGGTGCCGTCCCATGTGATAGAAGAGACTACAGAGCGCTCCGCGGAGCGCACAAGGTAAGGGGGGGGGGGTAGTTTGTGTGTGACAGGGGATTTATGGTAGGTTTTGAATGTGGACAGGGGATCTATGGTAGGTTTTGTGTGAATTAGTTCTCTGTACAGCGCTGCGGAACTAGTGGCGCTATATAAATAAATAAATGATGAGGATGAAGGTTAGATCTAAAAATAAGAGTTTTTTAAATAATTATATTACCATTTTTTTTAACTTTACTGAGACTGTATACTTAAAATTGTCACATTACATATCAGCTTCTTTATTAATATATTCCATTTCAATGTGTGGTGCAGTCCAAAGCAACTAAACAGATATAAGCTTTCATTCGTTTACATACAAACCAATCAAATTTAATATTCTAAAAATGTATATTTTTTATTTACATCTGTTAAAGAAGATCTTTTAAAATCAACCCAAGTGATTTTAATGAGCTCTGGAATTTTGTGAAGTCTGATTAGATTATTGCCTTGCGGGACAGGGTCTAGTTTATGGCCAGTCCTGTGTCTCTGAAGTGAGACGTTTATGCACAGTATTTATGCAGACACGTTGAAAGTAATCAAAGCTGGTGCATTGTCTCCTGTGTATTATCCATTATTAAGATGACAAACCTTTATTATTTCACTACTGGCGCTTTGATGTTCTGCTCTGTGTTACCAAACTGTCCGAAGGCAGAAAACTAAACATAAAATGTAATAAAAATTATACTTACAGCAAGCAAATTTCCATGTATATAAAAATGTTCTGCTAGTGCCAGATATTTTTAATAGTATCATCCATTTTGTTAACATTTTTCTAATTTATCTTGCGTTACTAACTCACGAGTACTATGCCTATTGTAAATATTTAAGCAAGACTGTTGACATAAAGATAATACTGACAAATTGAGTTAGGATTTCAGCTGAGGATTCCTAAACATGCCTAGTGCAGAGGGGCATTAAGGCAAGCACCAAAATCTGGGTTATGCCAAATTGTGTTTAGTCTACAACATTGGTCTTCAAATGAATTTTAACTTTAAATTATTATGGACAGGCACCATAGATTTTGTTTAAATGTATCAAATTATGATTTTTTTTGTTGTTGTTATCAGTTTCTCTTCTACTTGCGTTATTTCAGATTGCCATCACTTAGAATTGTCTGTTTGCTAAGATTAACATTGATTTTATAATAATCTTGTGTTTTCCCTAAGAGATTGGTCTGTCGTCTAGTTTTTGCAACACATTGCAGTTGTTTATTTGATTTTTGTGAATTGTGCTCAGTCTACCCATGGTGTCAGTTGTTTATATTGTGAATCACGATCACAATACATTTGGAGGTTTTACTTATAATCCCTGTGGACCCATGACACTTTGCAATGAGATAATTGGGGAAAAAATGCAAAATGTGCTAAATGTTGTAAATGTAGTTATCATCATCATCGATCAAACGAAAGCTTGCGCTGCATGGGGCATTTAAATAGTATAAAGCTGTAAAGAAAAGTTACGTTAATGAGAAATATTGTGCAAGTAGCTCGGATCCCCTGATAGACTAGCAGTGTTAATAAAATGTGTGGAAGGCGGCGGAGGGGGCTGGGTAGCTCAGATTGTGCGTTAGGGCCTAGTGCCCTTAGATACAACACTGGACATGATGCACCAAACCACGGGAAAATAATAGAGTTTTCCAGAAAACCACTGATCCCAAACATGTATAGATCCCATACTTACAGCTGCACTGTTATTGAAGGTTGCAACCCCACTAATTAATTAATTAATTAATTAATTGCTGTATGTTGAAAATGGTCTGCGCTGAACACTTTTAAATTTGAGAAAAAAAGAAGTATGTTCAAATACTTCAAATATTGAAGATCTCCTGCACCTCTGACCAATTCAGGAAGTCACTTCTGTTTAAGTTCAAGATCTAGTTAATCATCATCTTGGAAATGCCTGGCTGCCCTACTATAATCTTGAGTAAACAATTTAGGAGAGCTTCATGCTCAGTGATTTACCAATAATCATTTATGAATCTGCAATATTGCTGACCACAGCGAAATTCTGCATGTGTCGGCATGCCCCGATTTGTGTGCAATTGTTACCGTTTATATGGGTAAGTGCAGTACCGACCATTGGAAAATGTATTTCCTAATTATAAGAGGAGCTGAGTGGGTTGGAGCATCCTTGCTGAGTATGGGCTTGGTGCAATAACTCTGTGGCTAAATTCAGAAATTAGATTTCTTGTTGTGTGTTGAGATCTGAGATATTTCAATGAACATCAAGGGGTGTAGATCCACAGGATTCACCATAAAGGTACAGTTTACTAGGAAAATACCTTTTCCTGTGCACAAATACCAATATAATAACAATATTGACAGTCCCAATATACCCTCCTGTTATGACTTACTCAAGACATGAATGAGCAGTATTTTAGGGGAAAAAAGAAAACTTGTAAACAAGGGGATACTCCTAAAGTGATAGTAGACAGGACTTTGTAGAGAAGCTTTTAATTTTTCAGCATAAGCATCCTCACTCCTCAAACCCATAAATACAATGATCAGACCAAACAGTTAGAAAACATGGTGTGCGATTTTTGTACATGTACATTTCCACTAGGGAAGATCAAGATCAGATTGGATTTTTTTGTCCTCTGAGAACTTTGTTGTTTGGTGGAAGCCTATACATGAGGCAATTTTGAGCCATGTAGGTGGACATCTCTAGTATTTAACTAATTCCATAAACACTGCAAGCTTTTGAAACACAAAACACCTTCTTCAGTCATTCAACAATGTCTTATGTGTTCAAAAAACACCAACATCTTTATTGATATACTCTAGCGCATTATAGGTTAGAGATAATATCAACTTTTCATAATTCCTCTGCAAAACATGACATCTTCCTGTGTAAATCATGTGTAATTGCATCGTATCTTAGTATAAAATCCACAACTTTATTCACCTTATGTGCAGCATGCAATTGATCTACTGGGTCTTCCAAAGCCTCCAACAGTCCAGAGCTGCTGAGTTATATTTACTACTGCTAATGACCTGTTTTAAAGAGGCATTAATATTGTTAATGATCATCCCTTGTCATCTTCCAATTTACATGCCCTGGGAAGTTCTTACAGTAGGAGCACTGGCAACACAGCTGCCTGTTTGACACAGGACATTAGAAGCAGTAGTAGACTGGAGGGTTGTGCTTGATTTAAACTCAGATTTTAACAAAGTAGTCTCCACCTAATAACTAATTTTGGCTGGAGCTGTTTAAGTGTTGGAAAAACAGTCTCCATATATCTTCCTTGTAAAGCAATATTCCCTGTTTGCACATTCTATTTTATTGTGCTTTCAGACTCATCATTATATACTACTGCAAACACCAATGTTCTAGCGTGCAGACGGTTTAGCCACTGCGTGCCACTGTTTCTTTTCCTAATGTCAGCTATCAAAAACATTATAATGGCATGCGACAAACAATACCACTTTACATACAGTTTGGGAACACTCCAGAAAACATCTGCTACATCTAAACCGAAAAAGAGTGGATAGTAGAATCGGAAGAGACAACTTAAGGATTCCGTTACCACTGCATTGAAATTAATTGTAGCCATTTTGTGGGTTTCCCAATACTTCACTCAGACAGATCCTCTGTTTAGATACCGAACAATGTACATCCACTTCCTGTCCCCTTGGGTCACTTATCCAAGTCATCAGTCATTTCATTGTGATAATTGTGGATGTTTTTGGTTGTCTTTGATTTCTACAACATCTGTTCATTGAGGGTTGATGTTTGGTACTTACTGCAGGTGGTGAATAACAGGTTTTGATCCCGTGCTCGTGGATTGAGGCATTTTGTGAAGCTTTGATGAATCATAGCAGTGACTTATCTGAAGATCAGACGGCTGTGATTAGACTCGTTTACATTTGTTTTCCTATACCAGAAACAGATTGCATGCTACATATTTAGGGATTTTAAATGAACGCTTTCAGGGCGTGTTGCCAGCTACAGAGTAAACAGAAAGGAAACTGAAAACATTTTGTAGAACTTAACACCCTGAAGTCTGACAGTTACTGTAATACTGAACATAGAAAATAACAGGTCAGGGTGAGGTGTGCTGTAAGGAACCATCTACCGTAAATAAACTCCAAAATATACAGTATATATATATATATATATATATATATATATATATATGTGTGTGTGTGTGTGGTCGAAGTGGACATTTAGAAGTGAATTACTACAACAAATATATTCGGTACTACTATGACTAAGTGGTGAGGTGCCAAAGGGGAATTTGCTATCCCATATAAAAAAATGCAATAATAAAACCAAAGATAGCAATGGTCACCACACTTACTCAAAAAGGTAATGCACTGCAGAGGGTTTAAAAAGAATACATTTATTAAATGAAATCACACAGTAATCACAAACACACATGTAATGTGCTCAAAATAGTATAAAACAACTATAATGGATACCTCAATAGTTGGTATAGTAGGTGCACCTACATGTAACCTAACAATGCGCATAAAAATCAACTGCTGGAAAAATGTATTGTATAAAAATATAAAAATGTTTGAGGAGTATGTATCTCATCGGTATAGATGTATTATGACAGTGGTCAAATCCGCATATGTAGTACAATGTTCCGGAATAACGGTGATATGACAACTTGATAAAGCCAGGGATGATATTATATAAAAGTCAGAGAGAGAGCCCATCCGTGTGCTGAAGTAGGGTATTAATTCCTTACCAGAATACTGGAATAACATCAAAACATAGAAGGGTACCTCCACGGAGAAACTTGAGCGCTCACGTCCCTGGTGCAATGGATTAGCAATCCCCGGAAACAAGTGCCAATAAACTGGGTTCTTGGGAAGTAGCTAGCCAGACACGCACAGCAGATGGAAGACTTCCTAGCGCACTAATGGTGCGCACCACAAATACAAAGAACTTGACAAATATGTACAGGTGTACAGCGGTGAACCAAAATGTCCGATGATTCAAAAAATAATAACCAGCATAAAATGTTGAACAATATCGGTATCAAAGTACTTTGATACCCATATTCTTCTAGTACTTTCAACATTATTATATTCAGATATTATTGTTACATTTTCCATGAGCAGAAAACGTTTCATCAATGCTTATATGTTTATAATGTGTAAATAACAAAGTTTTCATAGACAAAACAAAAAATAAATAAATACAATGATTTGTATAGTGAGCAGAATGTCCTCCCTGCAATTCTGCCACCAAAAATCCAGGATTAGAATATAAATAAAATACAATAATAAAATACAATACATAGAAATTCAATAAGCACACATGAAGGCTCACAGGAGACAACTGCGTGGCTGAGGTAGCTATCATAGACACCACAACACCCGGCCAAGCCACTTATTCCTGAGAGGATGGGTTATGAGGGACGAAGCAGAAATCGATGGGTTGGAGAATGTAGAATAGTGAAGGACAAAGACAAAGTTGACAAACAGGCAAATTAAACAAGACTCTTTGAAGCACCGCCATAGAAACAAAATTCTAACTTTACTCGAGCAGAGAGTGGTGGGAGCGAAGGCCATATATATGTGGCCTCTCCAGTCAAAATGTGTGTTTCGCCGTTACAACACCTAACTAAAACTATATACCTCCATGCAATCAAGTCTAAAAGAGTTGATTTTGTAATTAAATACCTCATGTGCAGGTATTTATGTTTTATTACTTAATTTATTGCGGGTTAATATGTAATTGTCTTCATCCTTATTTCACAGATAACACCTACCTTACATGGCTACATCCAGACAAGGTTTGTACCTTCCTTTAACAGCATTTTCTTAAAGGAATAGAAGCTATAGAAAATAGTTAATACTAGAAGCAGGTACACCTATAGCCTGCGCACGATCATTAAGTTACCTGATAATTGGTTAATACAAGTTTATACATTCGGCTACGTCAGCATTGGCTTTGCTTTGTCAAAGCATATAGCAATGGCGATTGAGTTAGCGCGTACGCTGGGGATCTCGTGTTCTCAATTTATATGTCTACAGGAATAGAACACCGATTTATGTGAATAACTAGAATTATATATTACCAGTGTAGATTTACAATGCGGCTTCGGTCCGCAAAGGATAGTGAGGATCTCTTCTTCCATCAATTTGAATTCCAATCCCCGTGTCAGACAGTTTATTCATTGTACCTTTCAGTATATCTATCATTGACTGTGGATACCTTCACGAAATGACACAATTTTTATACAGTATTGGTACGCAGCACAGCTGCGAGGGATAGTTAGTTTCTCATGGCTACCCATCACTCTGTGACTGACTAATTATGGAAATTAACTAGTTTATGACTCAGAGACTATTCTGTGTCTTATTATCAGCAGACTCATTTAATCTATAAGCAAGTGGGCATAATCTATAGCTCCCTTATTGGTGCTATACAATTCGCACGCAGTTGGCACATGCTGATGCGATTGTAATTTGCATATTATTAAACTTGTGTAAACCAATATAGAAACTCACAGCTATCCAAAGATTTTGTGATTACAGAGCCAAAATAGATCTTTAATCAGTGATTACCAAGGAGCTTATCTCAGTTGTTTAGCCTACACTGATTTTTAATTTGGGGACATGCTTATCTCAGTTATACTTACTCTACACTGATTTCTGTTTTGAGAGTATATTATAACATACATTTTAAGACAATACTATAACAATGAGATCGTTCCAAGGACCGATTTTTAACTCACTACGCTTTACACATTTTAATAACTTTGCTGGCACGCTATCTTCATTGATATAATAAAGGTCCACGTTTCACTGGAGAGGAATACCTTGGGTTTTTAACTCATTGTAAATTTACATGACAGCCTCCAGGCTCCATTGTTTGTGCACCACATTGTAACCGTTGTCTTCTCTTCTGCTTTTGTGAATCTTAACTGTTGTAGCTGATAGCACCTGTTATGTGAATATAAATAATGATAAAATAAACTGAATGGATGCTATTGCTACTATTTAAATTTAAAATCTGGGAGTCGCTGTCTATGTCTGAGACCATAATCATCCTTATATTGAAACCTGATAAAGATCCTTTTTACCCGGGTTCATATCGCCCTATCTCCCTGATTATTACAGATGCCAAGATTCTAGCTAAAATTCTATCCATACAACTTAATGGGTTAATTCAAAAGATTGTCCACCCAGATTAGACGGGATTTATGCCTGGAAAATCTATGCTTGCTAATGTCAGAAGACTATTTACGCAGATGCAGGGGACCCGGTTGGCCGGGGAGAGGGTAGTGGTCATGTTCTTGGATGCGGCTAAGGCCTTTGACTCGGTTGAGTGTGGCTATCTCTGGCATGTGCTGGAGCAATTTGGCATTGGACCCAGGTTTATTAGTCTTGTTAGGCTGTTTTATTCGGTACCAGCGGCAAGAATGAGTGTTAATGGCTTCATAACAGCCCCGTTTGGTCTGGGTCGAGGTACTTGACAGGGCTGTCCTCTATCTCCTGATCTGTTTGCTTTAGCGATTGAGCCCTTAGCCTGTTTAATCCAGTCTTAAGAGCACTTTAAAGGCATAGAGATGGGAGGAGTCACTGACAGCATAGCACTTAACGTGGATGACATGCTGGTCTTCCTCGCACAGCTTAATTGATCTTTGTCTCACCTTTTAGAGGTGGTTGAGGCCTTTGGTTCATATTCAGGACTCAAGATCAACTGGGACAAATCTGTGTTTTTTCCGATGGGGTGGAAACCTCCACCTCCCGCTATGTATTGTCAGTCACTTCTGTGGACCAACAGATTTACATATTTAGGTATCTGGATTAAAGCCCATCCATCAGAATATGTTGCTCTAAATATTGACCCAATAACAGAATATTTTAAGACCAAAAGCCACACATGGCGTAAGCTCCCTCTCACAGTCACTGGTAGGATCAACCTAATAAAAATGGTTATCCAACCGACGTACTTAAACCCCCTCCAGTACCTACCGTTAAAGGTTTTCCAAAATATTAATAAACATCTCATTTCCCTGGTTTGGAGTGGCAAAAGAACTAGGGTGTGCTTTAACACACTATGTAAAACCAAAAATTCAGGAGGTCTGGTCCAGTCTAATCTTAGAATTAATTATCTTGCTTCCAAACTTACACATTTGACATCCTGGTTAGGCGATACGCAGAACACCTCTCTATGATACTTCATGGGCGAGCAGATGAACCATTCTCTCTGTTAGGCGCAGCAATGCTTCTACTTCTAGACGAACACCTGCCCCCTTGGGATGCCCGTGTCCTGTTGCATAACAGGACATTCTCTACTCTTGATTCGCGACAAGAGACTTTCTGCAGTCCTGGTCTGCACGCATGCGCAGGGCATTGCATTTCGTCACATAGTGACAAGAAACACTATTTTCCTGTTTATCGGTTGATTGCGTTATTACCGCCGAAAACCGCAGCACCAATCAAGGAGTACTTCCCTCTATTTAAATATCACACAGACCCCAATTTGGTCTTCAGCCTTGCTTTAGCGTTTGTTCCTATTTTCCTGTTGCTCATTTGGATTCTGCCCCCGGCTTGTTCCTGACTTTTCCTTTGGCTCCTGATTCTGGCTTAGAGTGATATCCTGGTTTTAACTCGGCTTTCTGACCATTCTCCTTCTTCTAATTTTGGCTGTGACTGTCTCTCTGGCTTTGACCCGGTTCTGCTGACTGCATTGCTGCATCTAGGCCTCCATAATGTATCCTGGTGCACCATCACCGCTGCCTCATTGGTCACCTCTCCAGCTAAATGATAATGAGGGCTGCGACCTGCACGCCTCTTGCAGCGGAGTCCATACTTCCTTGCTGGGGTCCCTGGTGAAATCCAGAGGTGTATTAGACTCCGCGTCTCAGTACTCAGTAGCGCTAACTGCTGGTAGGTGCCACCATCTTCATCCTCGTGGTTGTGACACTTTGCAGTTTTTTTTTATCTAAGCATAGACCTAAGGAGGTGGCCCCTATAATACGACAGGCATCAATGATTTGGGTAATATCACATACTCTTATAGAAGGTGGGGGGATTGACCCAGACCCAGACTTCATTACTGGTTTCAAGAAGTTGATGGGGTTGGAAGGTTCAGTGCTGTGGAAGAGAGCAGGAATTTACACCATTGGTCAAATATATATAGACAGTTAATTAGCTACATATGAACAATTGAGAGCAGCCTTCCCATTACCCAATAAACAATTCTTCCAGTATCTGCAGTTGAGATATGCCCTGAGTGCCCAGTTTCCTGGGGGTGTGCTTCAGATATCAGATTCCCTGGTTAAAAATGTATTATGGTCTGTGGGGTCATATGAGAATATTTCTGTGCTTTATGCCTTCTTGTTGCCTCAGGTGTCCCCGGGAGGACCGATCTGGGGTTCTCTCTGACGAAGAGTAGAATGTGGTGGTGGGAAGTACTAGACATACCACCTCTTGTCTTAGGTTTCAGCAGATCCATTTTTATATGATACACAGAGTATACTTAACATCAGCCAGGATACACTCGATGAGACTGTGCACCTCTGCGGAGTGCTTCAAGTGTGGTGGCCCTGAGGGCACTTTTTGGCATCTTTTATGGTCATGCCCAGTTGTCCAATCCTTCTGGGGCCAAATATGGAACTGCATCTCTTCCACACTACCTGTGACCCCTTCCTTATGCCCTAAGATCTGTCTGTTTGGCACTACACTAGAAAAGAATTTGAGTATCCCAATCTTCAAATATATATTTACCTTAGCCTCCCTGGCTAAGGTTATTATAGCTAGGGGTGGATGGCGACTGAACCTCCTAGTGTACCTCACTGGATCAATCTAGTTGCTGAAGTCTGGAGGCATGAGAGGTTCATTTATGAAAGTTATGTTATCCACCCTCATCAGGATGATATGGTGGGTTTGGGAAATTACCGGATGGGTAGTTAACTCTCAGCCCTGTGCAGCTTCAATAGATTTGACCTGAAGTGCAATTTCTAAAAGTTATCAAATATTAATATAAAAATAATAATAATATAATAATATATAATAAACATAAAATAATATATAATAATATAAATATATCACTGTATAATGTTTATAGCGACATAGGCAGAGATAGGTGTTAATTAGATAAAATGTTTGATATGTTATTTATATGATATAACCAAAAAATCTCAATAAAAAATACTTTATTCAGATTAAAAGAAATCAAAATAAAAAAAAATCTCGGAGTCGCTAAAACTATTGGATTCATGGATAGATCTAGTGTGGAGATACTCGCTGTTTGACTTAAATTCAGAGGTCCAAGAAAGACCATTTAGGTAAAGGGAATTGGGTCTAGCACTTGACATGCAGACCCGACCATATGTCTGGTCACCTTAGGTAATAAGTCCACAGGGAGATGTCACATATTTTGATACACGTGGAATTTTCTCCCCTGATTATATTTCATTTTGAAGCAATTGTTTTAACATTAATCATTTCTATTAAAGTTTAAAGAGTAAAGGGTAAGGGGATACAGAACAAAAAGGTAAGAAGGGAAGGGTACATAGCAGGGAGCAGACATAACAGTGTATATCCAACCACAAGGCATAAACATAGGTACATATCATTAATGCTTCAATGGGTGGAAGATGTGAATACAATATTAAGAACTCAGCTAGTATTCAGTCCATTAAGTTTATCAGCTTAGTACTATGGCATCCATTCAATTAGGTTTGTGGCAGCTACCGCTGCGGCTTTAGAAGGGTCTTTTATTAGAGTGATAAAGCATTTAGGAAGATGGAAGTCCAATAACTACAAGAGCTCGTAGCGCAGTCTAAACATGCTACAAGTACTGGTTATTTGCTAAACATGTGTCAATAGGAAGCACACATATTATTCCAAATTCACAGGTCCAAGACCGACCAATCTGGCTAAAGGACATTAGGTCACCGACAGTCCACAGGCTGATCTGACAATATGTCCAGTCGCCTTATGTACGGAATGTAGCTGGCAGATCACAGAGGGATGCTGTTGGTACACAGGGATGCTTCAACCCTAACTAAACTTCAAATTGGTGCAATTTTTGGAACGGCCATGGAATTTATCGGCTTGGACCCAAAACACTATGGCACCCAGCCGTTTAGATGGGACTAATCACAGTATTACAGCACTTAGAGTGATTTAAGTCCAATGCCTACCAAACATTTATCAAACCTACTAGAAGGTGATAACGCTAACCCCTACTCTCGGTAACTCAAGGCTTTGCTGCTTGTCGCTTTTAGTGAGGGCATGAAGGGATTTCCCGTATTTTTTCCTCGGGCAAAGGCCTAATTAGTTACATGCCTCTGAAGCTTTTTTATGGATTTTTACCTTCATGTGGGTTACCACATCCTCACCCCACCCCCTCCTTCTACTCAACGACTGTTTGCTGGTGTCTTTTGTTTATTTGTCTGTCAGGCCACCATTTGACATAAATGTGCTTTGTTTACAGGTGTGCACATGGTGACAACACAGATATGGGTGGTTGGTCATTCGTTTGTGTTCTTGGCATCCAGACACTACAAGGCCCTTTGGGATTCATTGGTTGGGTAATAGGGTGTGTGTGGTGGTCGGATCTTATGGCCATGTTGGTCTCAAAAGTTGAGACTCGAGGCTCTGTCGACATACTTGTCATACATCTTGGAGGTAACGATTTGATTACAACAGATCCATCGAGTTGCTGATAAAAATCAGGCTGGATTTTAGAGGGATCAAAATTAAATAGCCAGCGGTAAGTCGTGCTGATCAATTATATCCCTAGGCTTTGCTGATGGGTATGGTTAGGGAATCCAGTACAAGGCAACTTGATTATGATGGACCAGGCTTGCTTGTTCAGTCTAGATGGGGTGCATCTTACGGACGATGAGTTGTTGCTTTTCATAGACCAGACCTATTGGAAATTGGGGGGTTTAGCGAGGTCATTTGGTGGCGTACTGTGTGTTTGTGTGGACATGTCATTGTGAGTGCAGAGGAGGTGTAATTTCTTTGATGCCAGATTAAGCGCCGACCATTCAGCTATGGATGATATCCTTAGTTTAGTGGTATCCGAGCCAGTTGGCCATCCACTCGTTTGTTATCGTATTAGCTGCTATGCAGCACTCGCAATTTGCTTTCTCCACCACCATCTCAATATAAATTTTATTTGTTTAACAGGTTAAAAGAGTGTGGAAAGAAGCCTCAACATTATTAATACTTCATAGGTACATGGCCACTTTGAGATTCTGGCAAGTGACTGCTTGCGCAATCATTTGTAAAATCGCTCCACAGTCATTCCTATCTGTTTTTATATGTTATGTCACATTTGTTCCATTTAATGATTTAATTACATTGGCATTTTTGACCTATAAATGTGTTTTCTTGCACAGTGCGCCTGAACAACAAAATCTCATTTACAATATGATGCACATGAATGACTCTAACGCAAGACTGTTGATGATATACACCATGTGCTTACCAGTATAATTGGGCACAAATGAGTACAAAAAGGCATTTGACTTCATAAAACAGCATTTCTGCATTTTGCAGCTTTGGAAATCACATTTTTTTCATGTATTTGGTTGAAACTCTGCAATCTGTAGTCCAAGTTTCCAGCTATGTAAGCAATAGCAACGTTACACACAGAAATAGTTCTGGGTGTTATGTGTTGTCTAAACTGCACATACATTTTACATCACTGCATATCTTAGTAACTTATACATATTGGGTGACAGGTTTAAAAATGTTAGATGTCACATTTAATTATGTAACAGTTAGACATGTTTGGTTAATTACTGAAGTTTAACATGTTTTCATTTTAAAAGACATCCCTTATAATAATCGGTTTGCAGGATTTTATGTTTATTTTATGCTTTCACTACTAGTGGTTGGGAAAAGTTGGCCACCAAAACTGCCAAGTCAGTTTTCATGATTTAAATCACTTATTGCACACATCTTGGCTTGTATACAAGTAGCCAGAAGTAATAGATTCAGCAAATTTCAAAATGTTTGGCTCATAAAAACCAACATGAACAACTCTAAAAAAAACAATGTGTAAATTTGAAAGCAAAGTTAGAATATATAAAATAGTACTTGATTCACCCAATGACATATTACAATTCAGTACAAAAAACTGTCAATTACTCATTGTGCTACAATTGACGAAAGTCTCTGGCATTAATGAGTTCAATACAAGTATGCCATTGGCTCATTCACCTGAAATATTTCTTCCTTTGTGATCGTTTGTATTTCACAAAGCAGACACATAAGAACTTTAAGGTCACATAGAGACCATTGGTCCATTCAGGTCACATAGAGACCATTGGTCCATATATAATGCACTTTGGGAAATAAAATATGGGGGGGGATTTATTTAGCCACGTTTCTCACAGACGTTCATGGAATTCCTCCAATGAATTAAAATGGTGCAAGCATAATTTCTCTCTGTGCTCTGTTAATTAATATGCTCATCTCCGAAATCTGCTGCGATCCCAGCCTCTTCAATTGCAAATCCGGTCCTCATAGGTGTCTCTGGCATTGATGAGTTCAATACAAATATGCCATTGGCTTATTCACCTGCCATATTTCTTCCTTTCATGATTGTTTGCATTCCACAAAGCAGACACATAAGAACATTCAGGTTACAGGGAGACCATTGGCCCATTCAAGTCAAAAGAGATCATTGGTCCATTCAGGTCACATAGAGACCATTGGTCTATTCAGGTCACAAGAGACCATTGGTCCATTCAGGTCACATAGAGATCATTGGTTCATTCAGGTCACAAGAGACCATTGGTCCATATATAATGCACGTTGGGAAATAAAATATGGGGGGATTCATTTAGCTGCAAAGTTTCTCATGGACGTTCATGTAATTCCTTCAATGAAGTAAAATGGTGCAAACATAATTTCTCTCTGTGCTCTGTTTATTAATATACTCATCTACGAAATCTGCTGCGATCCCAGCCTCTTCAATTGCAAATCTGGTCCCTATAGGTGTGGATTTTGTCCTAATTATCAAGCTCCGAAATTAGGAACTTGATCCCATTAGCCATCTGAAGACATGAAATTATAACCTATTGTGAGGCGCGTCCCAGTGTTTTCTCTCCTACACAGGGATGGGCGCCTGCTTCTGCTCTGCCCTCTGCGTCTGGTGGCTCGGCAACCAGACGCAGGCAATCAGTGGACAGGCTCTCGCCTGGTTTTCTCCACTATGGGAGCGTAACGACCCTCTCTTTGAAAACTCGGTTTCTTTCATTGAGATGTTCCGGAAGATATTTGACGAACCTGGACGAGTATCCTCTGCTGCAGCAAGTCTGCTGAATCTTGTCAGGGTTCCTTGTCAGTCAGCCAGTATGCCGTACAATTTCACACACTAGCTTCAGAACTACGGTTGGACAACGAGGCCCTAATCGCCACCTTTTGGCAGGGTCTCGTCAACCGGATAAAAGATGAACTGGTATCCAGAGAGCTTCCCTTAGACCTAGATGCTCTTATCTCCCTCTGTATTCGCATTGATCTCCGTTTTAAAGAGAGAACCCTGTCTATCTTGATGACATCTTGATTTACTCACAAGACCTCTCGTCCCACCGGACGCACGTTATTGAAGTTCTCTCTCGTCTTCGCAGTCATCAGCTTCACTGCAAACTAGAGAAATGCATCTTTGAGGTCAAGCAGGTTCCATTTCTTGGTGACTAACAGACAAATATGCTCACTATGCTACAACAGTAAATATCACCTCAATATAATATATTATATATCAAACATCGCTTCACATATCTTCTTGTCGCATACCCTGAGGAGATTGCCAGTCTCCCAAAAGTGTGTAGAACAAAAAAATATAATGATCAGGGTGCGTCCAAAAAGGATGTAAAAATATATTTATTTATATATAAAAAGAATAAGTGACCAAGCTCACATGTATATCATCCAAATGATATGGCGGGTAATACCCGATACAATGTTACAATGAACACATTCCCAATGAGATGATAATAATCAATAAAATGAGTGTCTGGTCAGTACACACTATCATAAAAACATGTATTGTAGACCAAGTCCTGATAATCAACAAAAATGTAGCAGGAGAGATCTCGCCCAATAGTAAGGTGCAGCTGCAACGTGAGGGTGAATGAACACAGATCCATAATAGAATTCAGCGTGGTCTGATGCATGATGTGTCAATTTTCCTTAATGTGGCTCTCATATAATCCCACAATGATCAATGAACTTCTTTTTGATGGTGAAAATGCTGGGGTATTTATCTCACCACTGGAAATCCCGAGAAGATAGCTGACAAACCACCGCTGGTGGACATGGGTGCTGTATATCAATAGGTATCGGGAGGAGTGTACTCAGGTGCTCCGTTGTGCCAAGGAGTGATATCCCGTTGTAAAACTGCCTCAGGAGTGAGGGCAGTTTCGGCATACACACTGAGTGAATATATTAGTCCTGAATCTTCAAAATGATGCAAAATAGTCTCCTTGGAGATAATGGAGATGTGTTCTCCTTCAAATAGCGATCCGGATGTGAGGGAGTCCTGACTCTTAACGCGTTTCGTTAGCAGTATGCTAACTTTTTCAAAGATCCTTGAGAGGATATTAACATGGGAATAAATGGTATTTTACAAATTATGCTGATATTGTTTTCAAAATAATTATCAATTTGCATTAAGAATTAAGAAATATTAATCTAAAGCATATTTATACCTAATACATCCATGTGAAGCGTAATGCTTTGCAATAGGAGCTTTAAATACTCATAAACATCAATCAACAAATCAAAATTGAATTTATTGGAAAGAAAAACAAAAAATAGTCCATAACTTAATGCAGATAAACAAGAGCAGGGAGAACAGCTTGTAATAATCAGAAATATGGGATGAATTACCTACCCCAACTAAAACATACATACAGAACACGCAACCAGACATATAATTATCTACATATAAATATATATTAACATGCTTACAATTGAAAATAAAAAAAAAGTTAATCTTTGGCCATATTATATATATATATATATATATATATATATATATATATTGCTTATTTATATATTTATTAGTTTTATTTATATACTATGGGCCTAATTCTTTAAGGAAAGGAAAGCAAAAAAAATGAGTAACTTTGGATCTTGGCAAAACCATATTGTATTGAAGGGGAAGGTAAATTTAAAATGTGAGTACAGATTTATAATTGGGGTAGAGCATGTCCTAGATCAACTTTTAATGTCAGTGTAATAATTAAGCTATCAAGTATTTGCATCTTACATAAAAAGATAATATTTTCCTTATGTACAAAATAATAAACTCATTTGCACCCCTTGCATTGCAACATGGTTTTGCCAACGTTCAATCAAAGTCGCTTATTTTGTTGCTTTACTTTCCTTAATGAATCAAGCCCTATATGTGCTTCCCTATGTAGGTTCAAAGCAAGAGAGGTAGAGGTCAGTGCTATCAGAATATGATCGAATTCAATAACAAATCATAAAAAACATATACACTTTGTCTAAGCAGGATCCAATTGCTTTCTTCTTTATTATTACTATTTTGCTATCACTACTCACCACTAATCGGTGCTGATACGAAACAGCAGTGTACAAACATTCAGTACATTTAATGCTGGTTTCATCACTGACCATTGATCATACTTACTTACTTTTCTTTATTTAACCCCAAGAGATCCCGGAAGGGGGCTTGGCTGGAGGGCAGGGACGTGGGCAATTGCGTCACTTTCACCAGCCCCCGTGATGACATCAACATTTTGTCACTGGGGGGCGGGGTCAAAATGTTGTGATTCCCAGCGAATCACTGAGGCTTACATACTGCCCACTTCCCTAGGAAGTGGGCAGGATGCTGGAGAATTGGCTGTCTGGGAGACATACCCGGAATTCGGGAGTCTACCGGACATTCCCAGAGAGTTAGTAAGCATGCCATTGATGTTCAGCAATAGGCAGCTGGGGTCAAATCCAGAATGGGTAAGCAATAAAATGGTGAGAGAGGGTGTGCGTTTTTCTCCCTGTTTTAGAGAGGGTTATAACTGTTTCTAGTTGTGCAGTGGATGTCCCGGCCATGTCACTAAATGCCTTGTTCACCTGAAGTTACAGAAAATTATGTTCTGACAGATTTTTTTATTTTTTAATAAAAAAATGTAATCCGAGATTCATTTAAAAATTCAGAATTTTTATATTACTTGGGGGCCATTTATGAGCTGAAAAAATGTGGAATGGAGAGAAAGAATTTGACAGCACAAAAGAATCTCCAGGATCATCTCATGCTATGTTTGTGTGTGTTTTAATTAGAGATGCTCACTGACCCCCGTGTTTTGGTTTTGGTTTTGGTTTTGGATCTGGATTACCTTTGTGTTTTGGTTTTGCAAAACCGGCCTTGCATGTTTTGGTTTTGGTTTTGTTTGGTTTTGTTTTGCAATTTTGTTTACAAATCAATGTTTTTGTGCATAAAATAAACTAATTTAGTGCTCCACCTGTTTCTTGGATAAGTAAGGTAATTCTAAAGCTAATAAATTAGGAAGAAAACAGTTTAATCCCTGGTAGGCCGTCCCTTATTCTGCACACAAACCTGGTTGTCTTCCTCTTCATCTTAGCCTCTTGGCAATGCAGCCATCGTCTTTGGGTGTATATTACACCCTCCACTTGTAGTTGAATAGAAAAAAAGCAGCCTGCATAGACTGTAGAATTAGAAAGTAAAACTAAATGGACCAAGGTAGTTTGGTGGCTATCTATGCCCCTCCCCGCCCTCCACTTGTAGTTGAATAGCAAAAAAGCAGCCTACACAGACTGTAGAATTAGAAAGTAAAAAAAAAAATGGACCAAGGTAGTTTGGTGGCTATCTATGCCCCCCCACCCCCCCCCCCCCCCGCCCTCCACTTGTAGTTGAATAGAAAAAAAGCAGCCTGCATAGACTGTAGAATTAGAATGTAAAAATAAATGGTCCAAGGTAGTTTGGTATCTGTCTGCATCAGACCCCCTCTCGACTAGGAGTAAAATAGAAAACTATTCAGCCGTTATAGAGTCTAGAATATAAATAGAAATTGTGAAAGGCAATTTGGTATCTGTCAACATCATCATTAGTGCCCTCGTCGCCTACACAAACCCCCCCTCATCCTCTTCTATTTCCAAAGTGGCATCCTCAATTTGTGTATCACCGGCTACACTCGGGCTGTTCAGGCACACATCAGCAGAACTGCTGAAAGGGTCCCTCTTTATGGGTACACTAACAGAATGCTCACGATTAGACATTCCACTGTTGGATGGACTCTCCACAGGGATTGTTGTCATTTGTGATTCAGAGCAAACACTATCCTCTAATGCCTTACTGTTATCTTGCAGCTCGGCTCTGACGCGTAACAGTAGTTGTGCACCACTTGTGGGCTCGATAACATTTTTTGATCTGCCACTAATAGACAAAGGTGAAGGCCTCATTGTCTCTTTGCCACTGCTTGTGTAGAATGGCATGTTGGCAATTTATTTTTTATCGGCACTTAACTTTTCCTCAGTTACACTTCTTTTTCGCTTCAACACAGTAAAAAAAAATTTGGTGTGTGTTTTTTTGACTGATTTCAAAAGACTGTGTAGTTTGACATCGCCTTTCCCAGATGACGTACTGAGAACACTACCATCAGGACTGGTGACAGAACCTGGTTGCTGATTCTGCTCATATGTGGACTGCTTAGAATCCATTATGAGACCAAAGCACTTGTAAGGCTACAAAATGTTTTAGATACTGCTGACAAATATGACTTTTGACAGCCAGAAATATTAATGCAAAAGAATCGGGGACACCCCAAAAGCACTTGAGAGTGCTAAAAATTATTTTTTTAATCTGCTGACAGATAGTACTTTTGACAGCCATAAATATTAATGCAAAAGAATTGGGGACACCCCAAAAGCACTTGGGAGTGCTAAAAATTATTTGGTAAATCTGCAGACAGATAATACTTTGGACAGCCAGAAATATTTATGCACAATTATGGGGGACACCCCAAAAGCACTTTGAGTGCCAAATATCGAAGAAAAAAAAAACTCCTGTATCCTCCTCTCTTCTCTAGCGATTTTTGTTAGCGCAATTGGAATCAGAATATTGTATTCTCTGTCCCTGCTCTAATAAGCCTGTGACTACACCCTGCTCTCTCCCTCTGTCAAATGGCGATGGATTGCTGTGGAGGCGTGTATTTATAATCTTCAAGTATCGCGAAACCGAGCCCCGAGATCCGACGATGTCACAATGACGTTCGACCTCGATTTGGACTCTGAGCGGGCGGGAGAGTACTCGGCTCGGTACTCGGATAGCCAAAGTTCGGGTGGGTTTGGTTCTCGGGGAACCGAGCCCGCCTATCTCTAGTTTTAATGTTATTATATTTTGTAGGGGGGTATTTTTGTCTGCTTTATCATACGTGGGAAGAGGTATTTTTATCTGTCACATGCATTCTTCAATTCATTTACTGTATGAGCACACACACAAATATCTCACCCTGAACTGGCTACTTACCTAAACAATGTATGGGAAACTCTAAAACATTTATTATGCATTCCTAAATTCACTAGTGAGAGGGAAATATAGGAGCAGTGGAGTAAGGGACATAGTGTAGGAAGCAGGATGTATGTAAGAGGGGGAGAGGAGCAGGGGGTGAGGTGGAGAGGAGGTGGGGAGGGAGAGAGGGAGCAAGGAGGTAAGGGACATAGTGAGCGAAGCAGGGTATGGTAAGTAAGAGGGTGAGAGGTGAAAGGAGCAGGGGGTGAGTAAGAGGGTGAGAGGAGCAGGGGGTGAGTAAGAGGGTGAGAGGAGCATGGGGTGAGGTGGAGAGGAGGTGGGGAGGGTGAGAGGGAGCAAGGAGGTAAGGGACATAGTGAGAGAAGCAGGGTATGGTAAGTAAGAGGGTGAGAGGTGAAATGAGCAGGGGGTGAGTAAGAGAGTGAGAGGAGCAGGGGGTGAGTAAGAGGGTGAGAGGAGAGGGGGGTGAGGTGGAGAGGAGGTGGGGAGAGAGAGGGAGCAGAGGGGTAAGGGACATAGTGAGAGAATTAGGGGTTAAGTAAGAGGATGAGAGGAGCTGGGGGTGAGAAGAGCAGGGGGTGAGGTGGAGAGGAGGTGGGGAGAGAGGGAGAAGAGGGGTAAGGGACATAGTGAGAGAAGCAGGGGGTAAGTAAGAGGGTGAGAGGAGCTGGGGGTGAGGCAGAGAAGAGGTGGGGAGAGAGAAGGAGCATTGAGATAAGGGACATAGTGAGAGAAGCAGGAGGTAAGTAGGAGGGTGAGAGGAGCAAGGGGATGATGCACAGAGGAGAGCAGGTTGAGAGAGATAGAGGGAGTTACCTTGGATCACTATAGGGACACATGGGCAGAATGGACAGATAACAGATAAGGGAAAGTTGAAGAGTCACATGGAAGACATAAAGGAGAAGTGAAGGATCTCAGGATTGGTGGGGGATGCATGTTGGGTAGGCTTGCATTAATTAATATATTTTACATTGTACTATATACTATAAAAATGCATCTAAAGTTAATTTTACACTGTGAAAATCCACTAAAGCACCTAGGCGGACCCCAGACTTTTATTTTAAATTTCCATACCTGCACTGCTAAATTCCCATTTTGACTGGATAGATAGATAGATAGATAGATAGATAGATAGATAGATAGATAGATAGATAGATAGATAGATAGATAGATAGATAGACTTGATATATTGTGTATAAAAATACATAATTGCATATAACCTAAATAACAAGTTTGTTACAAATCGATATGGGACACGAGTACCAAGTCTAATATATTCTTGTGTCAAATGTATCTGAGTCTTAATAAAAAGTGAAAGAACTTCAAACAAACCCCTCTTCCTAGAGACATATGTAGTCAGCTGTGACATGCAGTGTAACAGTCGTTCAGGGAAGACTGTCATTTTAGTTTTAAAGGGAAACTAAACACACAAATTAAACTACATTATGTTAGCAGCTTATTATTCTTACAGTCTTTCCTTTTTAGTGTGCTGCGGGCTTGTCATAATTGTAAAATTGTCTCTGGCGGTTCATTATACAACAGTCTTTATAAACTTCAAAAAGTTCTATGAGTGGTGTCAAGCAAATTGTGGTTCAAAACTGCACCTGGAATATTGCTGTATTCTTCTTATGTGCTAAAGGAACATTTCCCAAACTGTTCCGACATTCATCGTTCTCTGCATTGAGAGCACGTCTCTGAAACAGAATTTGGAGCTTACCAATGCTATTAAACCTATTATTTTTGTTTTTATCAGAATCCACATTATAATTTTTGTTCTACCTGGACTACCTCTTTACTTTACTCCAGCCACCACAAAGCAGAATGAATTGATACTGTTGTGTCACTTTATAGTCTACAACATACTTGCCAACTTTTCCTCGTTGGCTTCAGGGAGATCCCGGGGGAGGTGGGCGTGCGGGGGTAAGGCTTGACAAATCGCATCATTTTGGCACCGCCCCTGAACGATTGTCACAATTTTGACCAATTGCAACAGGGGGCAGAGCTAAAGATGACGCAATATTTGCCTAATTAAGCCCCGTCCCCTGCCACTTATCTATTGCGGGGCAAGATCCGGGAGGTTGCCCTGCTCTCCCGGGAGACCGGGAGGTCTCCCAGAAATGCGGGAGTCTCCCGGACATTCTGGGAGAGTAGGCAACTAGGACATAGGACACAATTTCTGAACTGTGTTATTATGCCACAGATGGCGAAGCCAACTACGTCTTGTACTAGCTCAGCATCAGGGAGAATGCCAGACTCTTCAGGGAGTGAGGGAGATCACCCCTATTTCAGGGAGTCTCCCTGACATTCAGGGAGAGTTGGCAAGTATAGTCTACAAGTACAGTGCAGAAGGTTATTCCACGGAATGACTAAGCAAAAGCAATGCTTGAACTTTGCAGTCTTGTGAAATGGCCTGTTCTGCAGCTGACTTCCTTTTACACTAAATTTCACTGCAACCTCACTCACTTCTAGTGGATGCTACACCGAGATGTGTACCTGTAACTTAATCAAAGGTAAATTTGTTGACGCCAAGAACCTATCCGGACTCCTGCACAATATCACAAATTAGTAAATAATAATAATTATATGTATATACTAAATGTATGTCCCTATAGCTAAATATTACTAAGATATTCTAAAATGATGTGTTGATAAAATGGATTATAGAGAATCTCCCACTTTGCTGTCCTTAATCCACTTATCCGGATCATGGGCCTGATTCATTAAGGATCTTAACTTAAGAAACTTCTTATTTCAGTCTTCTGTACAAAACCATGTTACAATGCAAGGGGTGCAGATTAGTATTCTGTTTTGCACATAAGTTAAATACTGACTGTTTTTTCATGTAGCACACAAATACTTGATAGCTTATTTGTACACTGAAATTTAAAGTTGACATGAAAAAACAGTCAGTATTTAACTTATGTGCAAAACAGAATACTAATCTGCACCCCTTGCATTGTAACATGGTTTTGTCCAGGAGACTGAAATAAGAAGTTTCTTAAGTTAAGATCCTTAATGAATCAGGCCCCATATGAATTTATTTTTGTTTTCTGATAATTAAGAATGTTTATATCTATTTTGAATTGTGAGTGTTTAAGAAGTTTTTACACACCTGGGGGTATATTTACTAAACTGCGGGCTTGAAAAGTGGAGATGTTGTCTATAGCAACCAATCAGACTCTAGCTTTCATTTTGTGTAATGTACTAAATAAATGATAGCTAGAATCTGATTGGTTGCTATAGGCAACATCTCCACTTTTTCAAACATGCAGTTTAGAATTATACTCCCTGGACAGCTAGGTTCTTAAACAGAGCCAGGAGGATTACATCACAGTACCGTAGGGTTACAAAATCTTGGTTTTCCTAATTCCTGAACTTCATCCCCCTCTCATCACATCCACAGGAATTTAGCAGCTTATTCAGCCCCTTCTATGTCATAAATGCTTTTAAGGGGTAAAAACAAGGAGATGCTCTTCATCAACTGGGATCAGGAAATTCATTATCCAATTTTGATTACTATTGTTTCCCCTGGGCTCCAGCAGACTTGGAGGCACTAGTTTAGCAGGGGAGAGCCATACATGGGAAATAATCCTAATCCCTGCCCATCACCAACTCTTCTTTCCATCCTGGCCAATCCTGAAAAAATCAGACTGAGGACTACACCTGCAGGGTGGAATTTGAAATTTGGGCCATTTAAAATAGCCTGCAGGTGGTACCAGAGGGTGTTCCAGGATTTCTTAAGCCTGGTGAAGAGTTTTGTCTCTCACCAGTTCTATTGTGATTCCTGTGCCAGTTCTTGCGACTAAGACGCATCTGCGACACCTGTCTACCCCGCTTGCCGCCAAGAACCTCTACTCCATCCAGAGTTGCTTGTGGGTCTGTTCACCTGGTGAGCCTGCTGGAGCAAGGAGACTGGGGTTCAGAACCCTACCAAATCGGTAGAGATCTTTTGGCCGAGCGGCCAGGACCATCATGTAAGAGGAGGACTGCTGCAACAGCTTATCTAGGACTTGGGATTGTAATCCATGTGAGAGACGACTTGGCCGGGAAACCGCTCTCAGAAATATTGGTTTGAGTGTTTAGAATTCAGAATGTGTGGTACTTTGCCTCCTATAGCAAAGTCCGGGTCCTGTGCAACATATGGTCCAATGCGGCGGTTCCCAAACTGTGCGCCGCGGCTCCCAGGGGTGCCGCGGCGCTGTCACTGGGGTGCCGCGGGCCAGACATAAAAAAAAAAACCACAGAAACTTACCAATCTGTCGGGCGCCGGGACCCAGCAGCCTCCTCTCTCCTGCAGCTGTCACTGAATATCGACGTCAGTAACAAGCTGCAGGAAAGAGGAGGCTGCTGGGTCCCGGAGCCCGACGGATTGGTAAGTTTCTGTGTTTTGTTTTTTTTATGGCTGGCGCGGGGCAGAGTGAGAGGGATAGTGGCAGAGGAGGGGGACAGAGGATGGTGACAGCAGGACAGAGAAGGGGGACAGAGGATGGTGAGAGGGGGACAGAGGATGGTGACAGAGGATGGTGACAGCGGGACAGAGGAGAGCAGAGGATGGTGACAGCGGGACAGAGGAGAGCAGAGAATGGTGACAGTGGGACAGAGGAGGGGGACAGAGGATGGTGACAGCAGGGCAAAGGAGAGCAGAGAATGGTGACAGTGGGACAGAGAAGGGGGACAGAGGATGGTGACAACGGGACAGAGGAGGGGGACAGAGGATGGTGACAGGGGGACAGAGGAGGAGAGCAGAAGATGGTGACAGTGGGACAGAGGAGGAGAGCAGAAGATGGTGACAGTGGGACAGAGGAGGGGGACAGAGGATGGTGACAGCGGGACAGAGAAAGAGAGCAGAGGATGGTGACAGCGGGACAGAGGAGAGCAGAGGATGGTGACAGCGGGACAGAGGATGGTGACTGTGGGACAGAGGAGGAGAGCAGAGTATGGTGACAGTGGGACAGAGGAGGAGAGCAGAGGATGGTGACAGCGGGACAGAGGAGGAGAGCAGAGGATGGTGACAGCGGGACAGAGGTTGGTGACAGGATGGTGACAGCGGGACAGAGGAGGAGAGCAGAGGATGGTGACAGCGGGACAGAGGAGGAGAGCAGAGGATGGTGACAGCGGGACAGAGGTTGATGACAGGATGGTGACAGCGGGACAGAGGAGGAGAGCAGAGGATGGTGACAGCGGGACAGAGGAGGAGAGCAGAGGATGGTGACAGCGGGACAGAGGATGGTGACAGCGGGACAGAGGAGGAGGACAGAGGATGGGGACAGCGGGACAGAGGAGGGGGACAGCGGGACAGAGGAGGAGAGCAGAGGATGGTGACAGCGGGACAGAGGAGGAGAGCAGAGGATGGTGACAATGGGACAGAGGAGGGGGACAGAGGATGGTGACAGCGGGACAGAGGAGGGGGACAGCGGGACAGAGGAGGGGGACAGAGGATGGTGACAGCGGGACAGAGGAGGAGAGCAGAGGATGGTGACAGCGGGGCAGAGGAGGGGGACAGAGAGCAGAGGATGGTGACAGCAGGGCAGAGGAGGGGGACAGAGAGCAGAGGAGGGGGACAGAGGGGCAGAGGATGGGGACAGAGAGCAGAGGATGGGGACAGAGAGCAGAGGATGGGGACAGCGGGGCAGAGAAGGGGGACAGTGGGGCAGAGGAGGGGCACAGTGGGGCAGAGGAGGGGCACAGCGGGGCAGAGGAGGGGGACACAGCGTGAGAGGGCAGAGGAGGGGGGACAGCGTGACAGAGCAGAGGAGGGGGACAGTGTGGCAGAGGGGGCAGTGTGAGAGAGGACAGTGTGTCTGGATGTAGAGGGGGCAGTGTGTCTGGATGCAGAGGGGGCAGAGTGTCTGGATGCAGAGGGGGCATTTTTGCATACAACTAAATAAGTATTTCTGTCCTGACCTAAATACTTATTACAATTTTTTGACCCAACTACTTCTAGAACAGGACTGCTCAATAATTATTTTGGAGGGGTGCCTTGAAAAAATTTGGAGACTCTAAGGGTGCCGCGAACTGCAAAAGTTTGGGAACCACTGGTCCAATGCGTTTTGTCACAAACCATGTGACTTCTTTAGTGTTGTGTATGTTAGTATCAGATGATGACTTTCATTACTATATAAATAGTTTTCTCGGCAGATGGACGGGTATGTGGGCAGGTCTGGAACTTTATTGTTATGGTATTCGATGAGTTCATTGATTATATCCTGCTATGTCTTTGATATGCATGTATACACTCTACATTGTAAATCATCATGGCACCGTGTTTCAATTGTGCCAACATTGCATGTGATCCAATGTAGTGTCCAATACTGTTAATGGATAGATGCCGTTCTGGTCGGGTCATAAATGTGTGCAGTGAAATAGTTACAAAAATGGAGGTATTGACAATACTAATAATAATAACTCATAGAACTGTACAAGGTAAATATAACTCCTATTTACAAACATTGAAATTAATTAAAATGAGTCAATTCATAACTTGTTGAAGTAATAATAGGTACGGGTAAGCAGGTATATTGTAGTGGCATTGTACAGATGGTGTATATATACAATAAGGTACATGTGACTATAGTTGTATATAAAGTATATACATAAATGAAATAATCTTGCTGCAAATGATATTGGGCCTTATTCATTAAGGAAAGTTAAGCAAAAAATTGAGTAAGTTTTCTTACTCAAGTTTATTATTTTGCACTTAATCAAAATACTGTCTGTTTTTTCATGTAGCACAGAAATACTTGATAGGACATGCTCTACCCCAAATATAAATCTGCCATCCCATTTTAAATTTACCTCCCTCTCCAATGCAACTTGTTTTGCCTTACTTACTGTTGCTTATCCTTCCTTAATGAATCAAACCCCTTATCTCATTGTTTTTGTTAATAAAACAATGATCCTATTGGTGGATGGGCGGGTACATACGCAGGTCTTGAATCTTGTTGCTATAGTTATTATTCTGTTAAATGATTGCGTTCTAGTTTAACTTTTTGAATGAATGTTAGCTCTCTGCATAATAGATGGTCTGATTATATCAGGCTTGTGTGTAATCCAATATATCATCTGGTGTATTGGTGAATATGTGTCCCTACAGCCTAACATTAGGCACGTATTGGGAAAAAGGTTAAAGTAGCAGAAGATATTTACAGTAAATCCTAGAGCTGGTGAGCTTAACCTTTATTTAACATGCCTGGCACCCACCTATATTTAAACTTGGGAATCTGATGGACAAAATGAGTAAAAAGTACTCCTGACCCATACATATACCAAACGTTAAAATAAAAACTGGACATATTCATTATCCCTGTGAACAAAAAGGGTTGTTAAAGGTCACACAAAAAAGCTCTTTTTCAATCATGCTTCCTTGTATAATTCCCATAAATGTAAAATATGTTTACTCAACTGTAGCAGCAAATTAAAGCAGAAAATGTCCTGAAAAACTGATATACAATGTGGGAGGTAGAGATAAAAAAAAAAAAAAAAAATACTCCTGCAGCGTGGTCCTAACTGGATGGTTGCCTGAATATGTAAAACTGTTGACATTTTACATTGTGAATGAAACAAAATGATAAATGGTTACAATAAAAGGACATTAGGCCTTTTTAAAATAGGAATATGTTTGTCCCATGCATTCTTGAATTATTTTCCTGTTTCGGTTCCCACCACAAATGCTGGGAGACTATACCATGGAAACCTTTCAGTCTTCCTTTCTCCAATTTCAAAGTATGTTCCCCGTTCTACAAAATACTGAATTCCTGAACTATGTTAATATTTTTGATATATTTGAATGTTTCTACCAAATCATTCCATCCTTTCTCTCTTCAAAGCTGCACATGTTCATCCTTGATGTCTTTCATCATCATCATCATCATCATCATCATCATTTAGTTGTAAGGTGCCACAAATTCCTCATTGCTAGAGTCAGTCCTCATACAAGTCACACAAATCATGAAAGTACCATTATACAGGTTCAAATTCCAACAATATTTCTCATTTTACACCATATTCTATTCTGAAAAAGATAATTAGAAAATAAAATATAATTTTTTAATCCTACTTTTAGTCTCTACGAAGGTTGTTTGTGCTTGGTTTTCTAGGAAAATAGACTTTTTTTTAACACTGTTCTGTCTTCTCTTAAGACAGGGTAGCTACCTACTTTTTAAATGTTGAATGCTGATCAGTTAAAACAAATAATGCAAAAAATAACTACATGATGTGTATGCTATAGATGTGATGTTTTACCAAGGAGTTAACCATGCCATCTTCTACTCATTAACATAAGAAGAGGCAGAGGGAAGAATGAAGATGTAAAATTGTACAACATAATACTAAGGAGAACATAATACTCCCCTCTCTGCCTCGCCCTACACTGGCTTCCCTTCCCCTATAGAATCCTCTTCAAGCTCCTCACCACCACTTACAAGGCTCTCTCCCACTCTACTGCCCCCTACATCTCTAACCTCCTCTCCATACACACTCCTGCCAGCTCCCTGCGCTCAGCCAATGATCGCCGCCTCTCCTCCTCTCTTATCACTTCTTCCCACTCCAGAATCCAAGACTTTTCCCGTGCAGCCCCCCTTCACTGAAACGACCTCCCTCGTTCCATCCGTCTCTCTCCTACTCTGTGCTCCTTCAAACGTGCACTGAAAACTCACCTCTTACGCAAAGCCTACCAACCATCTACTTGACCACCTCACCACCTCCACTCGCTCTCCCTTCTCTCTTCTGGCTCCCCTTGTGCCTGGTTCTGTCTACCCTCCTTTAGGATGTAAGCTCACATGAGCAGGGCCCTCTTTCCTCCTGTCTCCTCACCTGTTCTTCTGCTCCGTACTTATTACAGCAGCCTGCCTGGAGTTTCTGAAGTATTGGTATTTTTGTTTATTGTTCTGTACTGTTTCACCCTGTATAGTCTACTGTTTGTACTGTGTACGTCGCTGAGGAAATCTTGTGGCGCCTAACAAATAAATGATAATAATAATAATAATAACAACCTTAATGACAAGTTAAAGCGGACCTCTCATGAGCTCTCATGATGGTATGTTTAGCTCTACTGCTTAAAACTTGCTACCAAAAAAAAACAAGGTACCCCAGAAACTCTGTTCCACAAGGAGAGAGCATTTTAATTAGAGATGGTCACTGACCCCCGTGTTTTGGTTTTGGATTCGGTTTTGGATCTGGATTACCGTCGTGTTTTGGTTTTGGTTTTGGTTTTGCAAAACCGCCATTGCGTGTTTTGGTTTTGGTTTTGGTTTTGTTTGGTTTTGTTTTGCTATTTTTTTGGAAAATCCATGTTTTTGGGCCTAAATTAACCCAATTTAGTGCTCCAACTGTTTTAGAGACAAGTAATCTAATTGTTGAGGTAATAAATCATCCAAAAAAACAGTTTAATTCTTCGTTGGTAGGCCTATTCTACACACAAAACAGATTGTCTTCCTCTCCATCTATGCATATTGGCAATGCAGCCATCGTCTTTGAATGTATATTACACCCTACACTTATAGTTAAATATGTAAAGAAATGGAAAAAGCCAGTTTGGTTTCTGTCTCTCAAGGCCCCCCTCCACTTGTATAAAATACCAAAAAATTCAGCCATTATAGACTGTACAATATTAATTGACATGGAGAAAGCCAGTTTGGTTTCTGTCTCTCTAGGCCCCCCTCCACTTGTATAAAATACTAAAAAATTCAGCCATTATAGACTGTACAATATTAATTGACATGGAGAAAGACAGTTTGGGGTCACTCTGTCTCTCTAGGCCCCCCTCCACTTGTATAAAATACCAAAAAATTCAGCCATTATAGACAAGTCCCTTTCCTCTTTGGGGGTAGATTGCACCCTACACTTACATAGAAAGTTTTAAAAAGATGTTATCGGCATCATCTTCAGCTTAATCCTCACCCTCATCAGTGTGTACGTCATCATCACAGACTATCAATTCATCGCCGCTTGAATCCGTCATTAGAGAACAGTCAGTGTTTGGATGTCTTGGATGGTGAAGGCCTTCCTCGTGGAAGATGTAGTTCATTTTTATAAACATCATTTTCTCCACATTTTTGGGAAATAACCTTCTACGGCGATCACTGACTAAGTTCCCTGCTGTGCTGAACACTCGTTCAGAGTACACACTGGAGGGTGGGCAGCTTAGGTATTGCAAAGCAAGTTTGTACATGGGTTTCCAAATGGCCTGCTTTTCTTCCCAGTAAGGAAAGGGACTGTCTGACATTTCCATATCAATTACCTCTTGAAAGTAATCCTCCACCATCCTTTGCATGTTTATACTCATATTGGATGGAGTTATGGGCAAAGTGACACATTTTTTTGAAAAATCCTTCAAACCAGCCCAGATGTTAAATTGTTCTGGTCTGCCCCCTGTGTCTTCCCTGCTTCTTTTTTGGAAATTTAATTTTTTACGAGCAACAGCTTGAGAAAGTGAAGGAGGACACGTCGTCAAGCCGAGGCCCAGTTCAGCGGCCAACTTGCTGAGCAATAGCTCCTTGCAAAAGTTCACATCTCGCTCATTTACAAGTAAAGACTCAATGTAGGTTTTAAACCTTGGATCAAGCACAGTGGCCAAAACGTACTGATCCGTGTTCAAGATCTTAATAACTCGAGGATCATTGTGAAGCGAATTAAGTACTTGATCGACAAGGCCAACATACTTTGCTGAATTGCTTGGTTTCAGCTCCTCCTTCATTTTCTCAAGCTGCTTTTCCAATAGTCTAATTAAAGGAATGACTTGGCTCAAACTAGCAGAGTCTGCACTGACCTCACATGTCACAACTTCAAATGGTTTCAGCACCTTGCACAGCACTGAAAGGATTCCCCACTGTGCAAGAGTGAAATACATCCCCCCTCCTTTCCCAATGTCATGACTTGTGCAATATGCTTGGATGGCTTTGCGCTGTTCCTCCATCCTCTGAAGCATGTACAGGGTGGAATTCCACTGAGTTACCACCTCTTGCTTAAGTTGGTGGCAGGGCAAGTTAAACTGCTCTTGGAGCTGCTGTAATCTCCTACATGCTGTGGCTGAATGCCTGAAATGGCCTGAAATTTTACGGGCCACCGAAAGCATCTCCTGCACCTCACGGTTATTTCGTAGGAAGCTCTGCACCACCAAGTTGATGGTGTGAGCAAAACAGGGAATATGTTGGAAATCACCCAGCTGTAATGCTCGCACTATATTGTTGGCGTTATCTGAAATGACATACCCTGGGGAGAGTCCGAGTGGTATAAGCCATGCATCAATCACATCTCTCAGTTTGCGTAACAAATTGTCAGCCGTATGCCTGTTAGTGAAGCCGGTGATACAAAGAGTGGCCTGCCTGTGACAAATGTTACGTAGTGGTGTACATGCTGCTGCTGTTCCTGCTGGTGAAGGTGAATGACCAACCCAGTGGGCTGTCACAGTCATATAGTCTTTGGTTTGGCCACTTCCACTTGTCCACATATCTGTGGTTAAGTGAACAGTGGGCAGAATGGCATTTTTCAGCGCAATCTCTACATTTTTACACACTTTTTGGTATAGTTGTGGAATAGCTTTACGGGAGAAATGGTGTCGCGATGGAATTCTGTAACGCGGACACAAAACCTCAATTAACTGTGAAAAACCAGCTGCGTTTATTGTGGAGATTGGACGCAGATCTAACACTAACATTGCAGCCATGGCGTCTGTGATTCGCTTGGCGACTGGGTGACTGCTGTCATATTTGCTTCCCCTCGCAAATGATTGTTTCACAGTTAATTGCTGAAATGTAGGACTGCTCATTTTATTAACCTGCCTCTGGGATGACGATTCACCCCCAGCAGCAGCAACAGCAGCAGCAGGACTAACGCTTTCTTCAGAGGAATCAATAATAGTGCCGGAGTCATCCAGCCTTAAGTGGGATGCCGGGCTAACTCCGAGCGCTACTGAGGATATTGATGAGGATGGTGTGGTGGGTGTATTTTGTAGCCGTCGGTATGTCGGTGAGCGGAGGGTCTTAGCTGATGAGGGAGTGCTTGTATTCTTTTGGGAAGAACTTTCAGCTTTTCCCAACACTTTGCCATGAACTCTCGTTAAATGGCGTAACATAGACGAGGTTCCAAGATGGTTAAGGTCCCTCCCTCGACTGACTGTGGCTTCACATACACTACAAATGGCTATACAATTGTTGTCTGGATTTGGGTAGAAATAATTCCACACATAAGAAGTGGATTTTTTTGTTTTATGCCCAGGCATGACAATGGCCTTTTTCTTGTCACGTGCCAGAACTGCTACCACTGGTGCAGGACTTACACAAACAACCTCATCCTCATCAACATCCTCATTAGCGCCCTCGTCGCCTACACAAATCTCCCCCTCATCCTCTTCTAATTCCAAAGTGGCATCCTCAATTTGTGTATCACCGGCTATACTCGGGCTATTAAGGCACACATCAGCAGAATGCTCACGATTAGACATCCCACTGTTGGATGGACTCTCCACAGGGATTGTTGTCATTTGTGAATCAGAGCAAATATTCTCCTGTAATGCCTCACTGTTATCTTGCAGCTCGGCTTTGACGAGTAACAGTAGTTGTGCACCAATTGTAGGCTGGGTAACTTTTTGGGATCTGCCACTAATAGCCAAAGGTGAAGGCCTCATTCTCTCTTTGCCACTGCGTGTGTAGAATGGCATGCTTGCAATTTTTTTTTTATCGTCACTTAACTTTTGCTCGGTTACACTTCTTTTTCGCTTCAATACAGTAAATTTTTTTTTGGGTTTTTTTTTTGCACTAATTTGAAAACACTCTGTTGTTTGACATCGCCTTGGCCAGATGACGTACTGGGAACACTAACATCAGGACTGGTGACAGAACCTGGTTGCTCATTCAGATCATATGTGGACTGCTTTGAATCCATTCTGAGCGCAAACCACTGGGGAGTGCTAAAAATTATTTAGTAGATACTGCTGACAGTTATGACTTTTGACAGCCAGAAATATTAATGCACAATTAGGGAGGACACCCCAAAAGCACTGAGGAGTGCTAAAAATTATTTAGTAGATACTGCTGACAGATATGACTTTTGACAGCCAGAAATATTAATGCACAATTAGGGAGGACACCCCAAAAGCACTGAGGTGTGCTAAAAATTATTTAGTAGATACTGCTGACAGAAATGACTTTTGACAGCCAGAAATATTAATGCACAATTAGGGAGGACACCCCAAAAGCACTGAGGAGTGCTAAAAATTATTTGGTAGATACTGCTGACAGAAATGACTTTTGACAGCCAGAAATATTAATGCACAATTAGGGAGGACACCCCAAAAGCACTGAGGAGTGCTAAAAATTATTTGGTAGATACTGCTGACAGATATGACTTTTGACAGCCAGAAATATTAATGTACAATTAGGGAGGACACCCCAAAAGCACTGAGGAGTGCTAAAAATTATTTAGTAGATACTGCTGACAGATATGACTTTTGACAGCCAGAAATATTAATGCACAATTAGGGAGGACACCCCAAAAGCACTGAGGAGTGCTAAAAATTATTTAGTAGATACTGCTGACAGAAATGACTTTTGACAGCCAGAAATATTAATGCACAATTAGGGAGGACACCCCAAAAGCACTGAGGAGTGCTAAAAATTATTTGGTAGATACTGCTGACAGATATGACTTTTGACAGCCAGAAATATTAATGCACAATTAGGGAGGACACCCCAAAAGCACTGAGGAGTGCTAAAAATTATTTAGTAGATACTGCTGACAGATATGACTTTTGACAGCCAGAAATATTAATGCACAATTAGGGAGGACACCCCAAAAGCACTGAGGAGTGCTAAAAATTATTTAGTAGATACTGCTGACAGATATGACTTTTGACAGCCAGAAATATTAATGCACAATTAGGGAGGACACCCCAAAAGCACTGAGGAGTGCTAAAAATTATTTAGTAGATACTGCTGACAGAAATGACTTTTGACAGCCAGAAATATTAATGCACAATTAGGGAGGACACCCCAAAAGCACTGAGGAGTGCTAAAAATTATTTAGTAGATACTGCTGACAGATATGACTTTTGACAGCCAGAAATATTAATGCACAATTAGGGAGGACACCCCAAAAGCACTGAGGAGTGCTAAAAATTATTTAGTAGATACTGCTGACAGATATGACTTTTGACCGCCAGAAATATTAATGCACAATTAGGGAGGACACCCCAAAAGCACTGAGGAGTGCTAAAAATTATTTAGTAGATACTGCTGACAGATATGACTTTTGACAGCCAGAAATATTAATGCACAATTAGGGAGGACACCCCAAAAGCACTGAGGAGTGCTAAAAATTATTTAGTAGATACTGCTGACAGATATGACTTTTGACAGCCAGAAATATTAATGCACAATTAGGGAGGACACCCCAAAAGCACTGAGGAGTGCTAAAAATTATTTAGTAGATACTGCTGACAGATATGACTTTTGACAGCCAGAAATATTAATGCACAATTAGGGAGGACACCCCAAAAGCACTGAGGAGTGCTAAAAATTATTTAGTAGATACTGCTGACAGATATGACTTTTGACAGCCAGAAATATTTATGCACAATTATGGGGGACACCCCAAAAGCGCTGGGGAGTGCCAAATATGAAGAAAAAATAATAAACCTCTATCCTCCTCTCTGCACTAGCGATTTTGGTTAGAGCAATTGCAAGAACAATATTGTATTCTCTGTCCCTGCTCTAATTAGCCTATGACTACACCCTGCTCTCTCCCTCTGTCAAATGGCCATGGATTGCTGTGGAGGCGTGTATTTATAAAGTTGAAGTATTGCGAGAACCGAGCCCCGAGATCCGACGACGTCACAATGACGTTCGGCCTCGATTTGGATTCGGAACGGGCGGGAGAGTACCGAGCTGCTCAGCTCGGTACTCGGATACCCAAAGTTCGGGTGGGTTCCGTTCTCGGAGAACCGGACCCGCCCATCTCTAATTTTAATCAAGGTATTGTTGTTGTTATTATTAATAATAATGGGCCTGATTCATTAAGGATCTTAAATGAAGAGGATCCTTATTTCAGTCTCCTGGACAAAACCATGTTACATACAAGGGGTGCAAATGAGTGTTCTGTTTTGCACATAAGTTAAATACTGACTGTTTTTTCATGTAGCACACAAATATCAACTTTACATTTCAGTGTACAAATAATCTATCAAGTATTTGTGTGCTACATGAAAAAACAGTCAGTATTTAACTTATGTGCAAAACAGAACACTCATTTGTAACATTTCTTTGTGAAATCTTTATGTTTTACATGGGTTTCGTCCCACACTCCGAGAACATACTAGTAGTTTAATTAGCTTCTGACGAAATAGACCTATGTGTGTGGTAGGAAATTTAGATTATAAGCTCCCATGGACTGATGTAAATGATTACATATTTTCTTTATACAATATGATTGACACTATATAAATAAACAATTATGATAAGAATATAAGCAATAACTTGCACATAAGGGTGGCTCACTACCCAGAATATGTTATACATTGCTAAGATCACAGATAATTATATTGATAGAGCAATAGCAATTCATGGTTAAAGCACAGATATTGTATAATAAATACGCTTAGTAGCTTTACATAAAGCTAATCTCACCACAGTAAATATATACAATGCAGTAAGCTAAGCAATACAAGTGATACCCCCAATTTATTCTTGTACAGCTTTACAGTCAATGTATGAAACATTTTATGACTTACTGAAGCTATTTATATTAGCAGATCTTAGAGAAGTCTGAAAATTAAAAGCAGTAAAATAGGCAATTGCATTGACAATTTTAATGTATCTGAATAGAGATGAGCGGGCTCGGATATCTGAAATCCGAGCCCACCCGAACGTTGCCGATCGCGATACTCGGATCCTATAAATTCCCCGCTAGTCGCCGCCATCTTCACTCGGGCATTGATCAGGGTAGAGGGAGGTTGTGTTAGGTGGTCCTCTGTCCTGCTATATCTCGTGCTGTGCTGTGCTGTGCTGTTCAGTTCTGTGCTGTGCTGTGCTGTGCTGTTCAGTTCTGTGCTGTGCTGTGCTGTGCTGTGCTGTGTTCTGCTCAGTCCAGTGGTGCTGTGTCCTGTGCTCTGTCCTTCTGAGTTCAGTGGTGCTGCTGGGTCCTGTGCTGTGTCCTGTTCAGTCCAGTGGTGCTGTGTCCTGTGCTCTGTCCTTCTAAGGGCATTGTTATTTCCCCATTATTCCCAAATTATAAAAAATTTCAAAAAAAGTTATAAAAAAAATTACAAAAAAAGTAATTATAAAAAAAGAAAAAAAAAAATATCCCAAAACAATCCTGCAGTATAAGTCCATTGGTACTGCTATATTACAAAGTTCACTGATTCTGCAGTATAAGTCCAGTGGTACTGCTATATTACAAAGTTCACTGATTCAGCAGTATAAGTCCAGTGGTACTGCTATATTACAAAGTTCACTGATTCAGCAGTATAAGTCCAGTGGTACTGCTATATTACAAAGTTCACTGATTCAGCAGTATAAGTCCAGTGGTACTGATATATTACAAAGTTCACTGATTCAGCAGTATAAGTCCAGTGGTACTGCTATATTGCAAAGTTCACTGATTCAGCAGTATAAGTCCAGTGGTACTGATATATTACAAAGTTCACTGATTCAGCAGTATAAGTCCAGTGGTACTGCTAATACAAAGTTCACTGATTCAGCAGTATAAGTCCAGTGGTACTCTCCTGTGCCGCATATAATTTTTAAAGGCTTTGCCGAGTGTGTGTGGCTTAGGGGTACGCTCTCTTGTGCTACATATAATGGAAAACAAAAATTTGGAGGATAAAGTATTATATTGTGGGGACCACTCCACTACGCAGTCCAGATACTCTTTTGGTAAAATTCAGACCAGTTGAGGTTTTTTTTATTATATTGTGGGGACCACTCCACTACGCAGTCCAGATACTTTTTTGGTAAAATTCAGACCAGTTGAGAGGTTTTTTATTATATTGTGGCCCCGGTATCAAATTGGGTACCGGGGCCACTCCACTACGCAGTCCAGATACTTGTTTGGTGGAATTCAGACCAGTTGAGGGTTTTTTTATTATATTGTGGGGACCACTCCACTACGCAGTCCAGATACTTTTTTGGTGGAATTGAGACCAGTTGAGGGTGATATATTGTGGCCCCGGTACCAAATTGTGTACCGGGACCACTGCACTATGCAGTCCAGAAAGCTACCTCGGTGAAACGTTTTGGACTAAAAACAATATTGTGAGGTGTGAGGTGTTCAGAATAGACTGGGAATTAGTGGAAATGATTGCTAATGAATGTTATTGAGGTTAATAATAGCGTAGGAGTGAAAATAAACCAAAAAAACTTGATTTTAACACTTTTTATGTTTTTTTCAAAATAAATCCGAATCCAAAACCTTAAATCCGAACCAAAACCTTTCGTCAGGTGTTTTGCGAAACAAATCCGAACCCAAAACCTCAAGCAAATCCGAATCCAAAACACAAAACACGAGACACCAAAAGTGGCCGGTGCACATCCCTATATTTGAAGAGATATACCCATTTTTCTCATGTCCTTAGGAGGCAACAGCATGGTGGTAACTTGATACTTCCCAACTTTGGGGATCACCCCTCCAAAGTTGACTGAGTTTGGGTGCATTACCATGCTAATCGTGTCACTAGGCCCTGCCCCTCTGCTATTCAATACCAATATTGGGCCTATTATAGCATGGGGTGAGGCCAGGATGATGCAATTATCCTCGCCCCACCCACTTCACCAATGAAGCAGGCAAGATGCGGGAGGTTGCCCTGCTCTCCCGTGAGTCCAGGACAGCTCCCAAAAATTTGTGAGTCTCCCGGACATTCCGGGAGAGTATGCAACGATGGGTAAAGTGGTTAGCATTGCTAGAATTGCTATCACATAGTGCCAGGCTCGTGGGTTTGATTCCAACAAGGGCACTGCCTGTGTGGAGTGTGTGTGTTCTCCCTCTGTTTGTGTGGGTTTCCTCCCACACTCCAAAAACATACTGGTAGATTTATCGGCTTCCAATTCTTGAATCGGATTCCAAATTAATTGAAAATTCTCTGTAAAGTGCTACGTAATAAGTAGGCTTTATAAAAATAAAAGTTTAATAACAATAATGCAACCTTTGTGGCTCCAGTACAAATATATTTTATCCTTACCTTTAAATAGCTGCTGATGATGATGATTATGATGAAGTCAGTTTCTTGCTATAGAGTTTCATGCACACACTGATTTTGTTACCCTTGTTGCACAACAGGTCAGTGACACAGTGTCTCCCTCCTATTACAGCTGTTTATAAATTGATAGTTTCCTCTGAGAAATGTTCCCACATAACTCCTTGAAGTAGATTCCTTTCCTGTGTTTAAAGATACATTGCATGGCTGGAAATAAATGCTATTATGTGATGGATAAAGTCACCTAGGTTTCGAACAGTGGAACAGAAGTTCAAAAGCAATCCTTAGTGATATATGACATCCGTCTTAACTCTACCCTGTCACTCAGGCTATTTAGCCATTTTGTCCTATATTCTTTTAGCCATTCTGCTTGTAGACTTTTGAAATTTGATTCCTAATTATGAGGCTACGATCCTTTGTCCATGCCACTATTACCTTCACAATAAAGGCATTCAAGAGGATTAGGCATATCCTTGAATTGTAGACTAGTATTGTGCTTATAAAGGTACTACATGTATGTGAAGATTTCATTAGCTCTTTAGCATCTATTACAAAAAATATTATTATATTTAAATACAGATATGGTTGATTGCGCCATTCACCTAGAATCACGAAGCACTGACAGTGCGGCAGTTTGAAAGGCGCTGGATTGATACATTTGAGTGATTAAATTTTCCTTTACCCTAATGTGCTATGTTTGTATACAAAAATTATAATTATTATAAAAAACATTATTATTATAACTTCCCGTCTGCTTTTTATTTACCATGACGAGCAGCAATTGCTATACATATAAAATACACAAATAATGTTTATACACTACATACACTATAACTCCAGTAAATAATATCGGTATAAACAGTGAGTTCTGATGTTATCACTTATAATCTGTGGGGATGGTTGCTATACAAGATAGTCTTGTAAACTGTAGGAATGGTCATTGGAAAAGGACTACAGTGATGATTTATTCAAATTAATTATATAAAATCATTTAAAACATAAAAACATAAAAAAGAACAAATAGCAATAGCCAACATAATTAACACACAAATAATTAATATAAATGACTAAGATAAATAGAAAGTTGAACTCAGTGTAATTAACTTTAAAGTACAGAACTCCTTTCTGTGCTCATGCTCAAATTGTCTTTCTTCCATTCTCAATTAATGGCTCCTTGTCCTCTGTTGTGCTCCTTGCTAAGAAAAAGTTTATAAGACTAAACTGCATAGTGACAATGAGGCTTCTTTCATGCACTTACTTAACCTAAAATAACCACACAGACACATTATTAACTTAGGCAAAAAGGTCATACTTTATTAATAATCATTATATCTGTGTATATATATATATATATATATATATATATATATATATATATGTATATATGGTGGCGGCAAGTGCAAAGCAGTCAGCTAACAGCCAATTGTTAAACAAAAAGAATGGAAGGTGAAATTGCCATTACCACTGGTTCCAGGAATAAGCCTTTACTATAGGGCGGTGCTAAATCATTTTACTTCAAAAGTGGCAGTGATGTGGGGCAAAATCAGTGGTAGCACCATCTTGATTAGTCACTGACTGCACTACTCTCCTGCCCACCGCTGGGATCCTTTAACGCACTCACAGCCCACCATCAAGAGACCTGCTAGTGAAGCTAAACCCAATATAACTGATCTATAAACACCATAGACCTTCATCAGTAAGATGTACATCATTGGCCCTGAACAGGTGTCTTTGCTCTACCTTAATCAATGGGTGGCAATTACCATACCTCCCAGGGATGACGCACCCTGTGGCACTTTAAGTCTTCAGAAGGAGTGTCCTCAACATGGGCACAGAAAAGGGGACCCTCCAGGAGAGCCGGGGTATAATGCTGGACGGGCATACTTTCATTGCTGGCCACCATGCATATATAGCACACAAATCTTCTCTAATAGCTATGATCAAGGCCAAGGGGTGGGGTACGTTTTTCCAATGCACATAATTCCGACAGTAGGTATAGCGGGAAAAAAAACGTGGATTATTATAAACCCGACTGTGGCGATTATGTAATATATCTAATGACTGATTGTTATTTTGTGTTCAATTCATGTATGATAATGTATATTTTATGTAACCTTGTAATGTAATCTCAACGTGTACTTTGCTAGATGAACCTATGCAAGTGTGATTAATCCGCCTTTATAATCTGGATCCCTAATCGTAACCCTAACCCTAATCATTTTTATAATTAATCACATTAATTATTAATCATTATTAATCATAACCCTAACCCTAACTCTATACCTAACTCTTAGATTAGATTATACATGCGGCGTGTATCTGTTTTATGGTTAGTCTGTATTTCCTCCATGTCAGACTTATGTTAATCGCCTTTTTTTGTCACTATACCTACGGAATTATGTGCATTGGAATAATGGCAACCACTGATGCCAAGGACTTACCCTTGCCTATATTATTACCCCCAAGGTGGAATAGCAGTATGTCGGGGGAAACGACATTGCCATTTTGTCTTCTAATAAAGGCATGAGGGAAGGCCATTTTGGACCCCTCTTTTCCACCCATTTGATGTCCAAGGGGAAGGGGAAAGAGGACCAGTCAAGGACTAGACGGTCTAGAGGCCCAGTATACATATGGGTGGTCCATTACCTATATGTGAATCCTCTGGCCGGGATTACCTATGACAAAGAGAATACATCTCATTAGGGGCCATGGTTAAATATGCTATCTGTGGGAGCAGACAAAATGGTAGGCCACACAGCCAGAACCGACCTCTGCCATAACAGAGGGTCGTACATTATAACCAAACCCCTGCCATAACAGTGGGTTGCACACCATTAAGCATGCCCCTGCCAGAACAGTGGGCAGCGTACCAAGCAGACCCCTGCCAAAACAGAGGGTCGCCTTAACAAATTCGGCCCCTGCCAGATCGGAGGGTCGCATAAACTCAAAGTATACCCCTGCCATAACAGAGGGAAGTGCATCAAGCAGACCCCTGCCGAAACAGAGGGTCGCCTTAATTCACTGGCCCCTCACCCTAACAGGGGTAGATAGTAGGGATGCAGCCATCACCACATAGACAGGTCGTGGGGAGGGGGGGGTGTGGACAGGGGAGTGGGGAAATAGTAACCAATATGAAGATAAAGAAAACCCATAAAACCCCAGAGGCTCATAGCTAATCAGGCCTGTATCTAGCTAAAAAATGGGAAAAAATCCCTTCATATCCTCGCTAAAAGCAACAAGCAGCTAAGCCAGGTTACAGAGGAGAGGGAGGCAGGTAGTTGGCCATTAAGTTGTACACTCTGTGTGCAAACTGCCAAGTGGGTATTTTTGCTGCATCGTCTTGGGCAGGCTAAGCTATCCATTGCCCCTTACTCAATTGATCTGTCTTGGGGGGCAGCAATTTACAAACTACGTGCGAGTCAGTGATAACTGTACAGTCATGGGCAAAAGTATTGAGACTGACTCAAGTATTGGTTTTCACAAAGTTTGCTGCTTTAGTGTTTTTAGACCTTTTGTCAGATGTTGCTATGGTATACTGAAGTAAATTTACAAGCATTTCATACGTGTCAAAGGCTTTTATTGACAATTACATTAAGTTTAAGAGTCAATATTTGCAGTGTTGACCCTTCTATTTGAAGACCTCTGCAATTCGACCTGGCATGCTGTCAAACAACTTCTGGCCCACATACTGACTGATGGCAGTCCATTTTTGCCTAATCAATGCTTGGAGTTTGTCAGAATTTGTGGGGTTTTATTTGTCCACCCGCCTCTTGAGGATTGACCACAAATTATCAAAGGGATTAAGGTCTGGGGAGTTTCCTGGCCATGGACCCAAAATTTCGATGTTTTGATCCCCGAGCCACTTAGTTATCACTTTTGCCTTATGCCTCATTAAACTGTTCTTGGATGATTGGGAGAAGTTTCTCTTGGAGGATGGTTTTCCACCATTCTTTATTCATGGCTGTGTTTTTAGGCAAAATTGTTAGTTGTCTCCGGATGCTTTACTGTTGGCACTCACCTTTCCTTCTCCGGACAAGCGTTTTTCCAGATGCTCCAAACAATCTGAAAGAGAATTCATCAGAGAAAATTACTTTACCCTCGTTCTCAGCAGTCCAATCCCTGTACCTTTTGCAGAATATCAGTCTGTCCCTGATGTTTTTACTTTAGAAAAGTGGCTTATTTGCTGGCCTTCTTGACACCAGGCCATCCTCCAAAAGTTTTCACCTCACTGTGCATGCAGAAGCACTCACACCTGCCTGCTGCCGTTCCTGAACAAGCTCTGCACTGGTGGTGCCCCGATCCCGCAGCTGAATCAACTTTAGGAGACAGTCCTGGAACTTACTTGACGTTCTTGGGTGCCCTGAAGCCTTCTTCACAACTATTGAACCTCTCTCCTTGAAGTTCTTGATGATCCGATAAGTGCTTGATTTAGGTGCAATATTAATAGCAGTATCGTATATCTTTGCCTGTGAAACCCTTTTTGTGCAAAGCAATGATGACTGCACATGTTTCCTTGAAGCTAACCATGGTTAACAGAGGAAGAACAATGATTTCAAGCACCATCCTCCTTTTAACGCTTCCATCTGTTATTCTAACTCAATCAGCATGAGTGATCTTCAGCCTTTTCTTCGTCAACACTCTCACCTGTGTAAACGAGAGAATCACTGACCCGATGTCAGCTGGTCCTTTTGTGGCAGGGCTGAGATGCAGTGGAAATGTTGTTTTTGGGATCAAGTTCATTGTCATGGCAAAGAGGGACTTTGAAATTAATTGCAATTTATCTGATCACTCGTCATGACATTCTGGAGAATATGTAAAGTATTCTTCACCTCTTCAATTACCCCACACAATTTGAATCAATTGTTCCTTTCCACTTTCTCATTACCTACCCTAGCTAATACACATTCATTCACATCTGTCCATCATGCACCTACTCAATACAGTCTCTCCTATTTACTGTCACGATACTTCTCTCCAAACTCCTCTTTTTCTCCATCAACCTATTCCTCCCTTCCTGATTATAATTTTCCCTTCACTACTTCCCTCCTTGCTCGTCTGTACACATGTACTGTTTTGTCTCCTGCAACCACCACAGTCACCAGCATACATAAACAGTAATAAACCTCACACCCGCATATCCTCCTTGCATGTCCTCTTTCTCACGCTGCTCCTTCATGGCTGCTGGTGACATCTCACCTAACCCTGGACCCCATACAATCCCCATTATCTGCTCAAGCTCCTCTCTCCAACCCAAAACTTTCCATCCATCCCGTACTTCTAATCTTGACAAACTTATCCACATATCTCCACTACCCTCTCTTCCCTTCTCCTAAGGAACACCAGATCTGTTTGTAATAAATGTACATCCATCCATGATCTATTAATTTTTAAATCCCTCAATCTCTATCTGTGTGTGTGTGTGTGTGTGTGTGTGTGTGTGTTAGGGAATTTAGACTGTAAGCTCCAATGGGGCAGGGACTGATGTGAATGAGTTGTCTGTACAGCGCTGCGGAATTAGTGGCGCTATATAAATAACTGATGATGATGATGATGATGATGAATCTCCTTGCAATTACAGAAACTTAGCTTACCTCCTCTGACAATTTCTCAATTCATTGACAACTTTGCGGCCTGGCTCACTTATTTCGTATCATTTGACCTACCTACTCTCATACTTGGCGATTTCAACATTCTTTTTGATAATCCCACTGTCTCTTCTGCCCCTAAACCTAAGTACTTTTAATCCAATCTTCTTCTCATTTTCACTAAAACAACTATTTTTTCCAATGACTGCTTTGTCCTGTGCTAATCAGGCTGCCTCTTTCTATAATAAAATACAAATTTCAGCCCTAGACAATACATCTCCAGCTACTACATATAGTCTCCGACGATTCAAACCCCAACCATGGCACACTAAACAGACCCGTTACCTGCAAAAGTGCTCCTGCACTACTGAGAACCACTTGAGGTAATCTCATTCCTATCCCGATTTCCTTTAGTATAAATTTACCCTTTCATCTTAAAAAAACTGCCCTTTCAATTGCCAAACAAACATTCTTCAAATCTCTAATATCCACCCAGTCTTCTAACCCACCTGCACCTCCTCTCCCTTCCTCCCTCACAGCCCATAATTTTGCCACCTATTTCAAAGCCAAAATCTAAACCATTTGACAAGATATATCCTCATGCCAAATTCTACTCACTCACCTCACTCTGCCCACCTTTACCTACACTCCCCAATCCACCCTTAATTCATTCTATCCTGTAACTGAAGATGAAGTTTCTGCACTCATCTCATCTTCTCACCCTACAACCTGTCCCCTTGACCCTATTCCCTCCCAACTTCTCCTGTCCCTCTCCCCCACTGCATGCCCACCTCTTCAACCTGTCTCTCGCCACTGGCACATTTCCATCCTCCTTTAAACATGCGCGCATCTCACCAATTCTAAAGAAACCATCTCTCGATCCAGCCTCTCTCTCCAACTATCACCCTATTTCTCTCCTCCCCTTTGCCTCCAAGCTAGTTGAGCGATTAGTGTACAAATGCCTGTCTCACTTTCTCTCCTCACATTCCAGTCTAGATTTTCTGCAATCAGGCTTCCCCCCCCCCTACATTCCACTGAAACTGCTCTCACAAAAGTGATCAATGATCTAATTACTGCAAAGTCTAAAGGTAATTTCTCGATACTCATTCTCTTGGACCTCTCTGCTGCTTTTGACACTGTTGATTACCCTCTTCTACACACCCTTTATTCCATTGGTCATTGTGACACAGTTCTTTCCTAGTTCACTTCCTACATATCGAACTGCTCCTTTAGTGTTTCTACCTCTGGCACATCCTCCCCTTCACTGTTGGGTTCCCACAAAACTTTGTTCTTGGCCCTTTACTTATTCATTATATACCTATTCTCTTGGGGCACTAATTCACTCATTCGGCCTCCAATATTACTTCTCTGCTGCTGACACCCAAATCTGTATCTCTTCCCCTGACCTCTCTTCTTCTGTACTATCTTGTGTAACCAACTGTCTTTCTGCTATCTCCACATGGATGTCCCAACCTAAAGCTCAACATATCCAAAACAGAGCTTATTATCTTTCCTCCTTCCAGAGTCACCACCTGCCCTCAAATCTCCCTCACTGTCAATAACACCACAAATTCATCAGTCTCCCAAGCCCGCTGTCTTGGTGTCACACTTGACTACACCTTCTGCTTTGTTCCTCACAGACTCTCTCCTAGTTCTGTCAACTCCACCTTAAAAACATTACCAGAATACACAATTTTCTTACTTAACATTCTACCAAAACTCTTATCCCTTCTCTCATCATCTCCTGTCTTGACTATTGCAAACTCCTGCTATCTGGCATTCCTGACCAGCATAGCCACATAGCCACACTTCAATCCAATCTAAATGCTGCTGCAAGACTGATCTTCCTCCCTCACCGCTCCACATCTCCTACAACACTTTGCAAATCCCAACACTGTCTCCCTGTGTCCTCCCCAATCAAATTCAAATTATCCACCCTTACCTACAAAGCCCTCAACAACAGTATTCCTGCATACATCTCAAATCTCATATCAAAATACTCTCCCTCCCGCCCTCTTATATCTACCTTTGACTTGTGTCTTGCCTCGTCTCTGGTAACCACCTCTCACTCCCACCTACAAGACTTCTCCCATGCTGCTCCCCACTTATGGAATTCCCTACCACACTCAATCAGACTTTCCCATAGCTTTCACATCTTTAGGCGCTCTTTGAAATTTTTTCTTCCATTTCTTTTTTTAGAGGTGACCTTATCCCGGATAACACTATTTACACTAATGCACACTCAAAACTGTCCCAATCTCCACTCTGAACCACATTTGCTCCTCTTGTATTGGCTTTACCCACTTCCACTTAAAATATAAGCTCTCTAATGAGCAGGGTGCTTCATACCCTTTGCTTTCATGTCTGCATTTATTTTGTCGACCTTATATGTGCCCAATAAAGGTCTCATTAGAACACCACTAAATACCCAGTTTGTATATGTTACATTTATAATTACCATTTGTCTTCTATCGTTCAATCAACTCTCTACCCTTGTACATACTTTTTCCACTAACTTTCATCTTATGTGGAACAGAAACAAACGATTTTACAAAATCAGAATATATCACATAATGTGCATTACCATGATTCAGTTTGAAAAGCACCTCGTCATTAAACTAATCATATTTGTTAGGCCAGTCATGCATAAAAGTATGCTGACATTGTGTTAGGAAATGATTTTTTACAAAATATTTCAGAATTACATTCCTTGAAATTCCTTAAAATAATTCACCCCATGACAGAAATTAGGTTCACAGATTTACATTTTCCTTGCTACATATTTGTTTACTTTTGAAAGATTGGTACCACATCTGCTTTCCAGCAATCTTGCAGTAAATTGGTGTGAAGATACTGGGTTTTCTGGCCCAATTCTACCCACTTCACGCTGGCTGGCCACCCAGGGTGGCCTTACTATGCCAGGGAAGCCTACCCAGTACCTTCTAGGGTTCTCATAGTCACTCAGGCAAATGCAGTTAGAAAGTATAATACATTTATTGTAACAAAAACAATCACTAGAATATTATATACACACAGAAAATAAATACCAGGCAGGTTCACCACATTATCTATGCCTTACATGACTAGCTTAAGGAGTTACAGTGTCCTGGCTGTCCTGACTTGATGACCTATGGCAGTGGATTCCAAACTTTTTCAGTTCAAGGCACCCTTAGGGTCTCCAAAATTTTTTCAAGGCACCCCTAAGCCAAAATCATTACCAAGTAGTCCCCCGTCTTGCTTACCACTGGCCCTGGCCGAGGCACCCCTGTGAGATCTCCAAGGCACCCCAGGGAGCCTAGGCGCACAGTTTGGGAACCACTGACCTATGAATTTGCCGTTGTATTTCACTGCAGACAAAGGCAACTCAACACCAGATCTTGTACCTTCCAGGAATCAAATTACAGAATGAACATCATCTCCACCCTGGAGTCGATCCTTATATCTAGGGTCAAATTTCCAGTGTTCCCCCTCCCTGGGCAAACCCCTGGCTCTCTCCCTCTTTTAAAATTGGTAGGTGCTGGATCAGGGGTTTTGAGGGAGGAGTGGAAATGAGCTGTGCTTCCACAGAAGTCCCCTGCTGGGTTGTAGACAAAATGTCTGGACTAGTCCTATGGAAAACAATGGCTACTGATTGGCCTCCCCCTCCTTCAAAGATAAGGTAGCAGTCAGCCCCTCCTAAAATTAAACCCTTACACTACTTTGTAATGTTCTATAATCCCCAGCTGTTTCTTGCTTCCTGTAGAAAAAGGAGGGGGGAATGAATGTAGCTACAGCCCTCTCACCTGTATCCTGGAATCTCATCCTTACCCATAACCCACCTGACTTCACCTTAAGAGCAATGCATAACAACTAACTTCACTGCCATATCAATAATATACAATAAACAATACATATATTTACAATGAGCTACAATGTCCTCTTATTCACATGTAATTAGACATTGCAGTTATACTCTTTTGAGCTGGGGAACAAAAGCAAGGGCTATAGAAAGCACATGCTATAATCCACATTTTGTGAGAAACGAGGGACAGGCTGGTTAAGGTGTTATCAAACTCGTTTCATCACAATTGGTTATGAGAGAATCCATAAATTTAAGACTAGTGGTCAATCAATTACTGAACTTAGGGCCTGATTCATTAAGGATCTTAAATGAAGAGGATTCTCATTTCAGTCTCCTGGACAAAACCATGTTACAATGGAAGGGGTGCAAATAAGTGTTCTGTTTTACACATAAGTTATATACTGACTGTTTTTTCATGTAACACACAAATATTTGATAGCTTATTTGTACACTGAAATTTAAAGTTGATATTTGTGTGTTACATGAAAAAACAGTCAGTATTTAACTTATGTGTAAAACAGAACACTTATTTGCACCCCTTCCATTGTAACATGGTTTTGTCCAGGAGACTGAAATGAGAATCCTCTTCATTTAAGAACCTTAATGAATCAGGCCCTTAGTTACTTCAGCACACGTGGGTGAATGTCGCCTAGCTCAGGTGCTTATCTGACTTAGTTTTGTTTAGGTGTAACTACACTTTCATCTGTATTGGACACCTAATATAATGGTGTATATAGGCTATAACCTATTTCCTTGTAGTTGTTCCTCCTTTGTGAAAACAGATGAAAAAATATATATAAATCAATAATATTTAAAAGATCATAGTTCTCTTTTCTGATTGGCTGAACCTGTTCTGTGTAGATGAGCAAGGTGAACAACCTATATGGTAAGAGGAGTAGAGAAAATGCTGATAAGAGGTTAGTAAATGTTGTGTCCAGTCTCCCTGATTCCTGAAATAGGACATCACTGAGGTACACTGACACAAAGCCATCTTTTCCATTGAGCACTATGGGCAGGTGCCCGGGGGCCCCACGGGCAAGGGGGCCCCATAGGCTCTTAATGAGAATAAATAATCCTGCAAATGAAAAAAACCTGCAAAAAAAACCTTCAAGGGTCTCTGAGCAAGTACATCTATCTATCTCTATCTATATATTTATATCTATATCTGTATACATCTATATATCTACATCTATATCTAGGGGCCCCGGTGCACTGCTTTGCCCGGGGGTCCATAATGTTGTTAAGATGGCCCTGCACTGACACACTACTTCACTATACAACTGTCTGGATTGGAAAGTATTTACTACTTATGTATAATATACGTTGTCTGCACCAATTCCAGAAAATGATTCTGGATTTTGACACACAAAGTAAATTGGTCAAATCCAAATCCTAAATTCAGAGCACAGAATACAGTTATCCCTTGCAGGTACTGATAGTAAATTCTAGATAATATTGCATTATTAATTTTTATTTTATGATTTAGGCACAGCCTTTTTAATTTTAGTAAGAAAACTAAGGTTCAGTTTTGACTAAGCATTTAGTAGCCTGTTTGTATCATACTCTACCATACTATTATGGTGTCACATCTGTCAGACTTAACTAACTCACTTCATGCAACATTAAGTTTTTCAAATAAACATGTGATTTTCTTCTGTCAGTTTATTGTACTAAGATATGCATGACCTTTACATATTCATACAGATGACTCCATAAACGTTCATTCAGTTTATTTACAGACACCTAGAAGATAAGTTAAGGTATGTGATATAGTAGGTAAGATGAATAACCTACAACGGCAGACACTGAGATATAGAGCAGGGAGCCTTACTCCACATGTGGAGCAGGTGTTCTCTAAGAAGTTTGTGCCAAGATTGCATACGTTCTTTATCCCCAGTGTTAAGTCTTCTTCAGTCACTAGCAAAATCTAACATAAATATTGAGGAGAAGCAGCAAAAGAGGGTGAATGGATGAGTAATAGAGATCAATCATTTCAGCAGCTGCTTGTCTTGGCATCCAGTAAGGACTAAACTTGAATAGTATTTTCTTGAAATGACATTCTTTTCAAATGGCTACAACTAATTTTGCTTTAAATGGGGCTGATCTTACAATTTATTAAGCATCAATAATAATAGTCTAGCAAACGAATTGCATCATGCCTTTGATGACAAATCATGTTGTGTTTCATTTTTGTGCAAACTTTTTTTATTCTACTTTAGATATGTAATATAAATGTAGCTATTTAAATGTATTATAAAATAAATCTATTGTAATTTCTTTCATTTTTAAAGATAATGTAATTCCCGTCTATATCAGTTGGTAGATGAGGACATGTGTGTTCTAATGGATGAGGACATGGGCTATTTGATGGATGAGGACATGTGTCTGTTGGTGGATGAAGACACGTCTGTTAGTGGATGTGGATATGTGTCTTCTAATGGACAATTACATGGGCCATTTGATGGATGAGGACATGTCTGTTGGTGGACGAAGACGTGTCTGTTAGTGAATGTGGACATGTGTCTTCTAATGGATGTAAACATGTGTCTTCTAACGGACGAGGACATGGGCATTTTGGTGCATTAGGACATGTGTCTGTTGGTGGATGAAGACGTATTTGTTAGTGGATGTGGATATTTGGCAGCAGTGGCTAAGTGGTTAGCACTTCTGCCTTACAGCACTGGGTCATGAGTTCAATTCCCGACCATGGCCTTATCTGTAAGGAGTTTGTATGTTCTCACCGGGTGTGCGTTGGTTTCCTCCGGGTGCTCCGGTTTCCTCCCACACTCCAAAAAAACAATCTGGTAGGTTAATTGGCTGCTAACAAATTGACTCTAGTCCGTGTGTCTTTCTGTATGTGTGTCTGTGTTAGGGAATTTAGACTGTAAGCCCCAATGGGGCAGGGACTGATGTGAGTTCTCTGTACAGCGCTGCGGAATTAGTAGCGCTATATAAATAAATGATGATGATGATGATGATGATTTGTCTTCTAATGGACGAGGATGTAAGCGCTTTGATTGATGAGGAGATCTACCTTACAGTGGATGGGGATATCTATCCTATATTGGAAGGTGACAGATGCGTGCTGGTGGATGTGGACTTGTGCATATGATCGGTATGGATATGTGCTTTTGGTGGATTGTGACATGTGCCGATTGGTGGATGCATTTGTACACTTATGTTTCCACAGCTGTATTTTGAGTTGCACATATCTTCAGATATGCAACTTTAGATCTACTACATGGATACATCTGATGTAGCGTCCTCCTCATCAACTTGGAAACAGTTCCAGAAAGGCAAATCTTAAAGATACATGTAATTTAAGCTCTGAATGATCTCTAAGGGGTTCGGTTAACTTGTGTCTTCACACTCATTCTGTATGGAACATACGTGTGAACATCTCTGACCTGCCTCTGCAAGCGCAAAGAGTCGCAAGTATAAGATATGCTAATCTCGAAATATGGCCACAAATTGTGGGCATATGCAATTACAGACATTTCATGCAAGTTTCATGTTTACATTTTGGGCAATTACAGCAGGGGGTGGGGCTAAGATGACACAATATTTGCGCCATTAAGCCCCCCACACTTATCTATTGCGGGGTCGAGAACCAGGAGGGCGCCCTGCTCTCCCGGGAAAGTAGGCAACTATGCGTTGAAGAAAAGCAGCTAATGAATCTCTAGAGACTGAAGTGTATTTTACATTTCTGTCTCCATTACTGAAGTCATGTTGTCTTACCTGTCAGTCTTTGATTAAATCTTGGTCTCCATGAAAATGGCCACCTCCATAGGCATCAATACATGGACATAGGACACAATTTCTGAACTGTGTCATCATGCCACAGATGGCGAAGCCAACCACATGCCAGACCCTTCAGGGAGCGAGGGAGATCACCCCTATTTCAGGGAGAGTTGGCAAGCATGCTTTACTCGTGAAACAATGAACAAAATAGGGTTTTGCACAATAAAGCATGCACAATGTTTTTGAGGATTGAAAAGCTCTTGTTTTCACACACTAAAATATATCTTCCGTTTTGGTAGTGCAGTGACCGATGGAGATATTTGTTAAGTTGGCAGGTTTATATATTTTATTGTTCCCCAAGGAGCCATTTATCTGGAAGTGGTTTACATACATATTAGGAATTTACAGTTTCTACTTGTCCTTAAACCGAAACTTTAAGTGAACAGACTGTGCTTGAACATACATATGGTAATACACAGTAAGATTAGATACTCAGTATAAAGCATTCTCACAGCTTTATCAATATCAATAGCTCATCACAAATTTTACACTCCTCAGAAATGACAAAGGCAATCTCTTCTCACTGCTTATTGCAATAATAATAAAAAAAAAATGTCATCAATATTTACTAATATGTATTGTATTAAATAGCATGGTGGCTAAGTGGTTAGCACTTCTGCCTCACAGCGCTGGGGTCATGAGTTCAATTCCCGACCACGGCCCTATCTGTGTGGAGTTTGTATGTTCTCCCCGTGTTTGGATTCTCCCTTTGGCTTGGTGACCTGCTCCTGTGTTTTGACTCCGGCCTGTCAGACTATTCTCTTGGATCTCCCTGGTACTGCAACAGATCGCAAAGACTGACTGCAGACTTAACTGTGTGTATATTGATTCTAACAGAGCTTGATATTAAAGCTTTCAACTTACATATTGACAGATAACAATCTGAACCACACAAAACACATACACAACATTAATACCTGAGTTCGATTCCCGACCATGGCCTTGTCTGTGTGGAGTTTGTATGTTCTCCCTGTGTTTGCGTGGGTTTCCTCCGGGTGCTCCGGTTTCCTCCCACAATCCATAAAACATACTGGTAGGTTAATTGGCTGCTATCAAAATTGACCCTAGTCTGTCTGTTTGTGTGTCTGTGTATGCTAGGGAATTTAGACTGTAAGCTCCAATGGGGCAGGGAGTGATGTGAATGAGTTCTCTGTACAGCGCTGCGGAATCAGTGGTGCTATATAAATAAATGATGATGATGTTTTCACCGTGGCAGCTGAGTGAATGACTTAACTCTCTGGAAGACCCTGCACTACTGAGCATGTGAACGGATATATGGGGGACTGAAGCATGCACAGAACTAGAATGCCAGATTTAAACTTTCAATTACACTGTCAATGAAAAAAGTGAAATAAAAGCATTTCAAAAAGAAAAAGAACTTTTATACATAAAAATATAGCGGCATATATAATAGATAACCTGTATACTTACATTTGGTTAATGCCATCCTTAGCTGACATTAACAGAAAAAGCATTGTGGAAATAATTTATAAACAAGCTCCCTGCAATAATTGAACTATAAGTTAAAATGTAAAGAACAACCTCCGCACTACAGCTGAAGCTCCTCCTAAAACTAACCCAATGGAATGTAATATAGGTAAAAAACTGAGACAGCAGATATTTCTGTTAAGCACATCTGCCAAGTAGTTAGTCACTCTCTGTCTGCACATTGTGCTGCAGACGAGTGTAAGAGAACACTATGAACATATGTAGTTTAGTATAAATACTCCACTTATTTGATATATTGTTTTCAGCTCAGTAAAATACAGCCTTACAGATAGATAGATAGATAGATAGATAGATAGATAGATAGATAGATAGATAGATAGATAGATAGATAGATAGATAGATAGATAGATAGATAGATATTGCATAGTGGCTTTACTTGCTCTTTAATGTTATTGTGAACATGCATAAAACTGTATAGCTGTTCCCATTTTATTTTCGATGTTATTGTTTGTTAATAGGTTTCTTCTGAACTTCCATATTACAAAGGGAAATTCTTAATTTCCGTTGACGTTACATGAGCCACATCATTCATTCTTTAGGGTCAGTAAACAGAGGCCTATTTTTTGGCATTATGTCTACTGATTTGGATGCTCAGCATCTATCTCGTGCTCCTCTTTTATTCAGTCAGTGTCTTCTAAGGAGCATGTATACAGCTTTAGATGCAGTTTTCATTTTGCGAAGCAAGACCTTTGAAATGCTGCAAAAGTCTGGACATGGTACATTTTTGATAACAGTTAAGCCCACCTGGCAACTCTCCGCTATGTACCAACTGCTGTACCAACTGATAACTCCACAGGGAGCTTCTAGCAACGTAATGTGTGTGTGATGGCACAAAGGAGCTTGTGGCAATATAATGTGTGTTTGATAGCACAGTAGGCTTGAGGCAATGTAATGTGTTTGATGGTACAGGTGGCTGGTGGCAATGTAATGTGTGTGAGGTAGGTGGTGGCTAATAAATGGGTGCTATTTTGTTTGTGGGGTGATGGTGGGGCAATTTAATTTAATAGTGGGAACTATTTAAAATAATAGTATTCCCATTTATAAATGTGAATACTAAATAGTAATTTTAATTTTATGTCAGGGCTGGAGGTAGACCTAATTATTAATCGTGGGTACTTTTGATTGGACACTGGGGCTGGTTGGAGCTTTCTAAATGTACCCACTTTTTTTTCAAATAGGGCCAGGATCCACATGTGGTGAAAGTGACAAGAACAGGTAGTAGAAAGCAGGACAGTCTGCCAAATGGTGACCGTTCTGCCCAATCTAAGGGGCAGGCCAAGACTGTGTAGTCTTTATATACACACTGCATTCTTTATATACTACACTATGGTGCTAGCTGTCCGTGGGCTTGCCACACCCCCTCTAGTAGTTTGGTTATGCTTCTCTAGTGGCTGGCCAGACCCCCTCTAGTGGGCCTCTACCATTGTTTTCCCCCTGTGGGCCCTTCATGTCCCAGTCCAACACTTCCAGTACTAGTGACAATAGGTGGCTGTAATTCCACCGTGACATGTTAAGGTATCCGGGGTGAGCTCGCCTACAGCAGGCAGATTTTGTGATCTGTTAACTTCCAGAGTCTAGAGGCATCTATTGGAGATTACATCAAAAGGACCCAAGTTCCCAGTCGGCTACAGATACCAAGTCTACCCAACAGCAGTGAATACATTCAGTAACTATTTAGTTATATGGTGTGCATTATTCCCATTTATAGTTTCTGTCATTTAGTGAGTTAAATTGATGCTTGCCATCTTTTTCGAGTATTAATACATTTAGTAAACTGTTCAACAACCTTGATGTGAGCATTTACGTAGAACTGTGCTAATACTCAGCCCTTATTTCCTCACCTCATTTCCAACAATGGAATTGATCAACGAGGGTACTGTTCAGGGGCAACTACTATATTTGACCCACAATACAGCTCTCTCCTCTGGGTATCATGGGAGCACTTTGTGAATGGCCTAAAAAACAAAAAAAGATTATGAAGATCATTTCACCTTGGTGCAGTCAGCAAACTCCCCAGTTTGTATTATGTTCTTCTGTTCTTTTGTCCCCGGAGTAAAACGTTAACTAGCATAGTCTTAGAACATTTATGTTATTTTTGATTGATTAAGTCCTCAGTGTAATGGAGGATCTGGGGCATCTCATCCTGTAGGCTCCTTGGCATCCAGTCATGTGTATATTTGCTATTCTAGTGATCGGATGACATGATCTGTCCCTCATTTCTGATCTCCTCTAGAAATGAGAAAAAGATGTGTAAGACCACCAAAGCGTTACTTAATATTCTGTTCTTTAAAGTTACCAGGAGGAATCTCACATGATGGAACATAACTGCAAACTTTGGGAAAATGTTTGCAAAACAAACACACTAATGAAGCAAACATTGTCAAAATATACTTTGCTATATGTGAAAATAAATTCAACCCTCCAGCAAAATGAGTGCATTCTATTGTATTGTGTTTTATTTGCATTTTGTATTTCTTTTTCAATCACAATTCTATAGAGTAAGAGAGATTTGTCAGTAAAAAAAAACCACTACAATAAACTACACTGATTCCATTTTTTAACCTAAGAATAACTGGGTTGACCGGCCTAATCTACCGTATCTTTCTTACATGTATTTTTATATTACAACCAGATACTGTCTAGTAAGTGGATTCCTATTGGGGGATAGGATCAATGGAAATCCACCTGGATAAAAGTTTCATATCACAAATTTACCTGGATTGGGCAGCACGGTGGCTTAGTGGTTAGCAACCTCACAGCACTGGGGTCATGAGTTCGCTTCCCGACCATGGCCTTATTTGTGTGGAGTTTGTATGTTCTTCCCATGTGTGCGCAGGTTTGCTCCGGTTTCCTCCCACACTCCAAAAATATACAGGTAGGTTAATTGGCTGCACTCAAATTGACCCTAGTCTGTCTGTGTGTTTGTGTGTGTGTGTTAGGGAATTTAGACTGTAAGCTCCAATGGAGCAGGGACTGATGTCAGTATGTTCTCTATACAGCGCTGCGGAACAATTTGCGCTATATAAATAGCTGACGATGATGATACTTGCAGAGAGATGGGTTACTTGAGTCCAATGACACCAAGAACTCAGCTATCTGTGAACTGTGTTGGCCATCTGAACATTAAGAGAGCAGGAGATAATCATTATAGAGGTTGAGAGGCACAGTGACAGCTCCCAAGGTGATCACATATCAGCTCTGATGTAAACTTATGATTATTCATTCCTGCAAAAAATAAATTACAAAGGAGAATAATAATGGAGCTGAGCACTTTAACACTTTAAAGCCCACGGAGTCTAAGACGGGAGAAGAGACAGCTAGTACCAGAAAATATCACAAACAATGCAATAATTACGATCTCCTTATATCTTTACTCATTGTGCGTATTTCCTATGTAATAAACCACACATCAGAATTATAAATAAAATTATAAAACCCGTAGAGATCATATTAAAATGTACAATGCTGTAATATGAAAATACAAAATGTTCTTGTAATAGAACAGAGCTAAATACAATTAGCAGATGATACACAGAGAGCCATATGCTGTACATCACATGTAGCCAATCAGGTCAGGGTTAAACTCTAGTGAAAGACAAGGCCAAACTGTAAATAGCAACACAATGTAAGTGAGGAATACAAACTGTCCTGAATCCATTCATATCCGTTGTCATTGTCTAAGCACTTTTCTCTGCCATTTTCAGGTTCAGTATATTTTATTTTATCTTAGTAAGATAATTAAGGTTGGCCTCATTTTGCCTTCAGAGATGAGAAAATAAAGTCAATTTGCAGTTTTTCGGGTCTGTACCAGAAAAAGCAGAACTGCAGGGAGTAAAATATGATAGTGAACACAAATAGCTTCCACTCTAAGACATCACACTTTTAGGGGCCAATTCAATGTTCCGTTTTTGCCTCTGATAATTCTTCACGCTATTTGCCTTTTGCACTATTGTGATAACAAAAAACGAATTGTTTGCCTTTACTACTATGTAACTCTACCAGACAGTTGTTTCTATTAACACTTTCCTTATGTTATGCTGACGCAACAGATACCTGTTTGGATGTATACCTACCATCATACAGCCCAAATAAAGATCACTTGAAGGGTGGGGATCCTAGCGGCTTATAAATTTGTTAATTAAAGGATAGGGGTTTTGGTGGTTGGGATTAAAAGAGAAGCTCAGACTGGGGATTGCTATTTCTTTCCACAAGGATTACCCAGGACTAAGATCATGGACATTCTTTCAGTACTTGTGACAATGGGTGGCTGTCATGCCAACGTGACATGTTAACTGAATCCATATTCTCCATTACACGTGATCACCATGGTGGACGCGGAAAGTACCATCCAAAGTTGATAGGGCAGATATCCCAATGTACTGTCGCCGTCACAGTAATGTGTGATAGGCCCGAGGTTATTTAGACTCACCAAAGCCATAAAATGTGCTTGATATCTACTGTGGTGCTCATGTAGAGTTGGACGTACGTTTGCGTAAAAGCTCCCCCTTTGGGTCAGAACTGGGACCCAGGTACACCCACCTACTGTTCAGAAAAGTCTGGCCAGAAGTGGTCTTCATGGAAGAATTGTTGCCAAAAAGCCAAGGCCTAGAGACTCAACTATGCACGAAAACATAGGAACTGGGGTGCAGAAAAATGGCAGCAGGTGCTCTGGGCTGATGAGACAAAATGTGAAATATTTGGCTGTAACAGAAGGCAGGTTGTTCGCCGAAGGGCTGGAGAGCAGTACAATAATAAATGTCTGCAGGCAACACTGAAGCATGGTGGAGGTCCATTGGAAGTTTGGGGCTGCATTTCAGCAAATGGAGTTGGGGATTTGGTCTGGATTAACGGTGTCCTCAATTTTGAGAAATACAGACAGGCAAAGATTTATTCTACAGCAGGACAAAGACACCAAACATACAGCCAATGTCATTAAAAACTATCTTCAGCGTAAAGAAGAACAAGAAGCCCTGATCTCAACATCATCGAGTCTGTCTGGGATTACATGAAGAGACAGAAAGATTTGAGCAAGCCTACATCCGCAGGAGATCTGTGGTTAGTTCTTCAAGATGTTTGGAACAACTTCCTTTCCAAGTTCCTTCAGAAGCTGTGTGCAAGTGTACCTTGAAAAAATTGATGCATTGTTGCTGTTTTGAAGGCAAAGGGTGGTCACACAAAATATTGATTTGATTTAGATTTCTCTTCTGTTTATTCACTTTGCATTTTGTTAATTGATAAAAAATAAACTATTAACACTTCTATTTTTGAAAGCATTCTTACTTTGCAGAATTTTTTCCACACCTGCCTAAAACTTTTACACAGTATTACAAAGATGTTCCAGTGTGGTCCTCTGTCAAAAAAGTTTGTGCACCCCTTGCTCAGAAAATGGCAACATTAAGAGACCCCCACTTTCAGTGTACATCTTCTTTAGGACCACTACACACAGGCATTGAATAACAATAACTGTTAAAGTGAAAGTCAAAGTTTGAGGTCCCGTTGAAATCTTGCACCATGTGTCTCCGTAGGATGTTTCTGTTACTAATCCTTGTTCAACTCATAGAGGTGCTGGCAAAAATGAGTGATGTTTTCTGTACTGTAATACCCAGTTTTTTTTAGCTAAAACACACAGACAAGGTTCCAACGGGACTTTGTGGCTAATTGAATCTGCCCCTAAGGGTCCTTTATAGACCACAATGTTTTTTTTTATTTGTGCCTCTACTTCACAGTGCAGAACATTGATTTGTGCTAAGCTCTGTGGGTTTGCAGAACCTCCAGAAAATCTGCATGGTGTAAAGAATAAAAACATCACTTCAAAGGTCAATCTACTAACATGTTAGGACGTTCCCCTCATTTCATTACATTTTTAAGTTTTTCTCTTAAGATACTGCTGAAAACCTCATTTATGTCCTAAATCAATTATGAGAGTGAGGGGACATCGGGGCTTCCTCTATTACCTGTGTCAAATTTGTTTGTTTGAAGCTCTTTCATTTTGAATTTTTTTACCAATGTTACGAATTGCTTTGAGAAAAAAACATGCAATAAGTTCAAGCATCTCTAATATAAGAGAAGATTCAATCTGCGGAACCACTAAGGTGGAGGAAAAATTGAATCCTTTGACAGTGAGTGAAAGGCTATGCACCTGTCTGCAAAGAAGGGAATGTCCTTTCCACCACTTTACCTCACTTAAATCATCTCATCCGGCAAAACAAAATCTTGTCTTTGCATCTGGGTGCAAAAGTAGGCCCATTACAGTGCCAAATCCGTATTCAGCAAAGAACAGCCCAGATTCAACCAGCTCATCACATTGACCAGTACAAAGCTTTGCACCCGAACAGACGATACTATCTTCATCATCATCATCATCATCATCATCATCATCATTTATTTATATAGCACCACTGATTCTGCAGCGCTGTACGGAAAACTCACATCAGTCCCTGCCCCATTGGAAACCGGAGCACCTGGAGGAAACCAACGCAAACACGGGGAGAACATAGAAACTCCACACAGATAAGGCCATGGTCAAGAATTGAACTCAAGACCCCAGTGCTGTGATGCAGAAGTGCTAACCACTTAGCCACCGTGCTGCCCAATAACTCAAACTCCCCAAAAACAATTACACAAAAGTGACGTATAACAACTTAAATGTCATGTTCGCTGCAGTTTTGCGCCTTTGCAGTTGTGAATGATCCTTTTTGTATGTATCCATGTTTTCTTTATTGATCCATATGGACCTCATTCATCTCTGCCAGTGTAAGTTCCATATTGTTGCTGAGCTGGAATGTTCTGCATGGAAAAAAATTGGCGCAGATACTTTACTAATATAATAATATATTTTAAGTTCAGACAGATGGCGCATATTGACCAGCCTGAGTGTGTTAAAATTCATCCCTCAATCAGTTTGTTTTGTGCTATTTTAAAAAATGTACAAACCATAGGGTAGAAATTGTTTTTAATAAATCTGCACATAGTATTCTAGCATCTCACTGCTAAATGAGTGTATACATCAGACTGTGTATCAGAGCCAAGACATGAGGAACAGATGAGAAATTCAAAGCTTTTAATAGTTTCTTTCGGTGTAGCTTCATGTGGCAGAATTCAAGGAATTTGGATTTTAAAGCCACATCAGGATTATCTGCTCGTCAAGGCTGATGATACAAAGGTATACAAATATGTCTGTGAAAACTGAAATTATATAATTTACTGGCCGGTGTACACTAAGGTCTGACGAGGGCCAAGCTCAGTGTTTATGAGGTAGTAACGTTAGAATATTATCACTCCAAGTTCTCTACATCTTGCGGAGTCTTGCAGAGATGAATCTTTGATATCAAATAAACTGGGTCCTATCTGAGATAATTACTTGTAAACTCCTGAGTTTGCGACTTTTTTATTCACTATTGAGATCCTGGGAGTGGATTCACAAAAACAGCTCTAAACAGTTCACAGTCATACAGGTAAGCTAACTGCCTGTAGTACAAATAGCACTTTACATGTATGTGATTAATGTATGCAAACCTTATGCTGTCACATTCCATAACCTAAGCAACAGTGAATTAAGAACTTGTCAAGAAGTATTCTAGTAGTAGGCTGCTCAATATTAAATATTAAAAAAATATAAAATTATATATGACGTGTATTCCACTGTGACTATGTTGCCTATAGCAACCAATCAGATTCTAGCTGTTATTTTGTAGAATGCACTAAATAAATGACAGCTAGAATCTGATTGGTTGCTATAGGCAACTTCTCCACTTTTTCAAAACCGAAGTTTAGTAAATATACTCCTTGATTGGCTATCACATTTCTTTCACTGTATTTGAATGCATACCAATCAAAGATCTTAACGACCTCTTGTGCAGCACTGTGCAGAGATTATAGAACAAAACAGTACATAGCATTACAGGTCAATACAATAAACACTTTGCAGTTCAAATCACAACACAGCAGTGAGTAGCCACATAGGGTAATCAAAGGCAAGAGAGATGTGGGGACTGAGGGCATAGTGCCCAGTGAGCAGATGTATAATATATTTGGTGTGCAGAAGTCAAAGTTAATGAGAGGAGGCTTTAGTGAGGTGAGCTAGGTGGCTTTATGTAAAATAGCTAATATCTATATGTGAACTGAGCCTTTATGGGTTGATTAAGTCAATGTATAAAGTAATAATAATATTTTAAACCAGCGCTCAAAAACACCTCAAAGTGCCACCACATAATATTTAAAAGTACTAAAAAAAGAAACATATAGATAAGCGCTTCTCCTAATCAAACAAGTGAAATAGCAACAATAAATGTGTAAAAATACACATAGAAATACTACATTTCTCATAAAATTCTCCTTGAATGTCTTATACTAAAATGCATCAAATAAGAACTTGATTTAATTTATAATTAGTGTCCTCCTTTATCGCAACATGCTATCAAGTTTTAATGTGTGCAGAAAACGTAGAAATCCCACTCAAAGACACTGTTATCTGTTCTGTAGTCATCAACATCATCATTTATTTATATAGTTCCAGCAGATTCCGTAGCGTTTTTCAATTGGGAACAAATAGTAGTAAAACAATACTGAGATATACATACAGACAGAGAGATAAAAGGGCCCTGCTCGCAAGCTTACAATCGATGGGAGAGTAGTTTGATACACAAGGGTAAGTGCTCCATTATATTGCATAATTGTCCAACTAGAATGCAAAGGTTACAAAGTATTTAGTGGGCTGTATGTTCAGTTACACAACTATGTTGGTCAGTGGGTTGTTGTCTTGTGTTAGCTGTGTAGAGGGTGGTAATAGGGTAAACTAGGGAGATTAAGAGGGTGATAGAGGAATATTAAAAGCTTGTCTGAAGAGATGAGTTTTCAGAGAACACTTGAAGGTTTGAAGACCAGAGTAAAGTCTTATTGTGCGAGGGAGGGAATTCCACAAAGTTGGTGCAACCTGAAAAAGTCCTTTAACCGAGAATGGGAGCAAGTGATGACAGTGGAAGAGAGACGCAGATCTTGTGCAGAAGGAAGGTGTTGAGTTTGGAGATATTTTGAGACAAGTGAGGTGATGTACAGTATGTTGGTGCAATTTTGTTGATGGCCTTGTATGTTAGTAGAAGAATGTTATATTGGATTCGTTGAAAAACAGGCATCCAATGTAGAGACTGACAGAGTATATCAGCAGACGAAGAACAATTTGCAAGGAAAATCAATCTAGCTGCTGCATGCTCGAGTCTGATTTTGGGAAGACCAGTAAGGAGGGATTTGCAATAATCGAATCGGAAGATGATGAGTGCATGAATTAAAGTTTTTGCAGTGTCTAGTGTAAGATATGTGCATATTCTGGAAATGTTTTTTAGATTTACGCAGCATGATGTAAATATAGAGTTGATGTAGGGATTTTTTTTTTATTATTAATAATTTTTATTTATAGGGCGCCACAAGGTGTCCGTGGCGCCGTACTGGGACAAAAACAAATTACAATACAAGGTGAGACAGCACAGTACAGTAAACATAAAACACAGTAACTCAGTAAGCTCAATGCACAGCTAGTGAGGGCGGGGGGAGTATCCGCAAATGACGGGGCCCAAAATGAGGGCATGGAAGACAGGGAGACCCCCAGAGGGGGAGGAGGGCCCTCGAGGAGGAGGGCAAAGTAGCTGGAGAGCAGAGTTAGAAGTGGTGGAAACAGGAGGAGAGATGGCCCTGCTCAGAGGAGCGTACAATCTAAGGGGAGTGGTGGACAGACGGAGAAATGCAGGAGAGAGAGGGAGAGTAGATGGACGGAGGCAGGGAAGGGGAAAGAAGAGGGAGAGGCAGAGGATAAGGTTGGTATTTAAGTGGGAGACTGGAAGGCTTTAAGAAAAAGGTGGGTTTTTAAAACCCCTTTGAAACTGGACAGGTTAGGAGTAGTCCTGATGGAGGGAGGGAGCTTGTTCCAGTGGAGGGGGGCAGCGCGGGCAAAGTCTTGGATACGCGCGTGGTGGGGGGGGGATAGGTGATGGTCATTGGCAGATCGGAGAGGACGGGATGGAGCGTGAATAGATAGGAGTGTGGAGATGTAGGGTGCAGTGGCTCTGGCGAGGGCCTTGTATGTAAGAGTGAGGAGCTTGAACAGAGTTCTGTAGGGGAAGGGGAGCCAGTGGAGGGATTGGTAGAGGGGGGAGACAGAAGAGGAGCGGCGAGAAAGGAAGATAAGCCTAGCGGCTGCGTTAAGTACAGATCGAAGGGGAGCGAGATGAGAGAGGGGGAGGCCAGTAAGGAGGAGGTTGCAGTAGTCCAAGCGGGAGATGATCAGAGAGTGAATAAGGCATTTGGTGGCATCTTGGGAGAGGAAGAGCCGGATGCGAGCGATGTTACGCAGCTGGAAGCGGCAGGATTTAGCAAGAGAGAGGATGTGGGGGCCAAAGGAGAGAGAGGAGTCGAGGGTGACACCAAGGCAGCAAAGTTGGGGGACAGAGGAGATAGAGGAGTTGTCGACAGTGATGGAGAGGTAGACAGGGGATGAGGTATGGGGGGCCAGGAGAGTGCTGAAGGTGGCAAAGAGGCGGCGGGGGTTAGAGGACTGGGAAGAGATGAGGGATTTAAAGAAAGATTGTTTGGCGAGAGAGAGGGCAGAGCTGTAGGATGAAAGGATGAATTTAAAGTGGAGGAAGTCAGCCAGGGAGCGAGATTTTCTCCAGTGACGTTTGGCGGTACGGGAGCATTTTTGGAAGAAGCGGGTAAATTTGGAGTGCCAAGGTTGGGGTTTGGAGCAGCGGGGGTGGACGGAGTGGGCAGGGGCGACTGCGTCCAGAGCGGAGGTGAGGGTTTGATTGTAGAGGGAGACCGCCTGGTTGGGGCAGGCCTGGGAGGAAAGGGGAGAAAGGAGGGTATCGAGAGAGGAGGACAGAGAGACAGGGTCGAGAGCGTTGAGGTTGCGTATGGACAGAGTAGGTTTGGGCAGGGGGAGGGGAGCAGGAGAAGAGGAGAGGGAGAAGGAGAGGAGATGGTGGTCAGATAGAAGAATGGGAGAGATCGAGAAGTCAGAGAGATTACAAAGGTAGGAGAAGACAAGATCAAGAGAGTGACCAAGGCAATGGGTAGAGGAGGAGGTCCATTGGGTGAGACCAAGGGAGGAAGAGAGGGTGAGCAGTTTGCTGGAAGCAGGGTCGGTGGGGTTGTCGATGGGGAAGTTAAAGTCACCGAGAATGATTGAGGGGAGGTCGGAGGAGAGGTGGTGAGGAAGCCAGGCAGCAAAGTTGTCAAGGAAGAGGGAGGTGGGGCCAGGGGGGCGGTAGATGACAGTGACACGGAGGTGGATGGGGTAGAAGAGGCGGATGGAGTGGGCTTCGAAGGAGGAGAAGGAGAGGGAGGGTTCAGGGGGAATGACACGAAAAGTACAGGTGGAGGAGGAGGAGGCCCACTCCACCGCCTGGGCGGGCACCAGGCCTGGCGGAGTGGGTGAAGGAGAGGCCACCATAGGAGAGGGCAGCGGGGGAGGCAGTGTCAGAGTCGGAGAGCCAGGTTTCAGTAATGGCAAGAAGGTTAAAGGAGCTGGATAGAAAGAGGTCGTGGACAGCAGTCAGCTTGTCGCGGAAGGATCTGGCATTCCAGAGGGCACAGAAGAAAGGGGGAGAGGAGAGGGGGGAAATGGGGTTGAGGTTAGCAAGATGAGCAGCACGCGGGGGAGGGCGGGGAGGAACGAGAGAGGTAGGGCGGGGGGGAGTATGGGTATGGAGTGAGAGCGGGGAGGCATAGTATAAGGCAAAGGATAGTTGCAAGTCAAGGATTACAAAAGAAAAAAGAGAAGAAGTATATATTGAGGATTATTATGGAAATTAGATTTGATTAGGTCGTACTATCAAGACTCTCTATAATAGCGATTTATGGCCAGAGATTAGCTGCTTGTTAGGCAGTCACAATACACGTCTGTGTCCTTATTAAGGGGCTGATATCTAAAGTATCCAGGAGTCTGTCTGACAGCACTAGCCATAACTGTGTTGTTGCAGATAACCAATAATTGGGCAGTCAAATGATTTCCAGTTCATTCACTATTCAAGTCTACTTAACACAGATACTAATGTGGAAATTATAAGTAGTTGAACTTCTGTTTTTCTATATTCACGGGAATTCACTATTAGACAGCGGGTGAAACATACCAATGTGATCTGAACAAACTAATGAATATATAGTTACTTATTTATTGTGATACAGTCAGCAAAATAGTCATATATATTATCGCTATTAACACTATAAGGTGGTTATTTTAGTGGAGAGGCTATATTAGATAAACCTGAGTACTACATATAATTATTTCTCGTTGTGATGATTATATATGAAATAAAACAGTTCTAACGATATCTCAGACTATCATTCTTGGCAGAGATAAATCTTACCCATTAATAAAGGTGTTTATTAGGACCTTGTGAAATAGCAAAGCCTCTGCAGCTGGTCTTTAATTTAGTTATATCACTATTGTTCACTTTTTTGTTTTATTTATTTTACAACCTTGTATGAAACTGTTGAAAAATTCTTTTAATGCATACCAATAAAATAGATGTTTTTAATTGATCTAAACATCCTGGAGTGCCTCAATATATACTTCTTCTCTTTTTTCTTTTGCATTTATGATATAAGTATTTGGGTGCACCCCTCGGAGAAATAAAGATAAATATCAATGATATTAATTGATATTTAGATGAATACCTATTGTAATAGGGGATGTTCTATCTACTATATAAATGCCTAGTGGCGTGTGTGGGGGAAAAAAAACCAAGCTGCAGCGCCACCTGCTGGGCAGAGTTATACACTGACCTATATATTTCTTGAAGGAGAAGTGACAGTTGGGAGTGGTTGGTGGTTGCCGGGGGTGACAGTGGGGAGTTTTTAACACCTTAAGTAGCTTGATGAAGGATGTGGCGATGAAGATGAAGGATGAGGTGATGGAGAAAAATGATGAGGTGGTGACATGTGGACAAAACCACGTTAAAAAAGGGCGCTTGCGTTGGGAAGTAACGTTCTTCCCCTGAGGAGGCTTGGGCTAGGCCCAAATGCATGACAAGAACCTTTTTAACACCTTAAGTAGCTTGATTTGACTAGAATGCATGAGTATCATGCACGGGTTAACTTGTGTGTATATATTATTGAATTATCTGGTGTGGTAAATATCCCTTTCTTAACTCAAGGATTACAACTAGGCAGCGAGCTTGCAGAGTGGGATTTTTGGTCATGCTGTCAACAGAAATAGGAATGTCAGGCAGGAAGCTTCTATTGGTGGGTGGGAATATTATTAATTCTGTTTTTGAAAGAGTGACCTTGAGTTGGCAATCGTTCGAAGGCTTGTTCACAGCATGTATCACAAATGCTGATGGTCACAGCTTCTGCATAGCAAACAATCATATGGTTATTCCCAAAAGTTGTATTTAACAGATGAAATTGGATAGGTGATCTCCAAACGAATGATGTGGATCTTTGGATCTTATAGATTGTAGCACATGTATGTAGCTTGATTTTTCATCTTTATCACTCCATATAGAGCACCTTTAACAGACAACTTCCTCCCACATATAACAGGTAAAAGAAGAAAAAGAAGAATCTGGTGCAGTACATTTTATGTATATTTATTAATAAAATTGAAGCAATTAAAATACAAATGCTATCTCTAGGTGGTAGTATAAGTGGGCATTGTTACAAAGAATAAAACATATGTAAAATGGTCCACTACCAAATGCAAGTAGAATAATCCTGCTTCAATCTCCACAGAATCATAGATGGAAACCCGGAATAAAAATAACTGTAAAGGAGGAAGCTGGGGCAGATCTACAAGTAGGTGGGAGATTGTCTAAGTACCCCTACTAGTCACTAACGCGCTTCGATTCAGAAGGAATCTTTATCAAGGCGTGTGCACTTTTAGGAAGCAGAAAAAACGGATGATTGTTTGTTATGTGCAGGGGCGCACCGAGGATTGTCGGGGGGGGGGGGGGTTTCTCCCGGCCAACCCCAAAAAAATGGGCTCCGTTTCGCCAGCGCTGTCCTATACAGCAGCCGCGGCACTGTCTAAGAAGCGTCTGCGGCGGTGCTGTATACGATACAGCACCACCGCGGACGCTTCTTTGACAGCGCTGCGGCTGCTGTATAGGACAGTGGCCACTTAGTTAGCGAAGGGGGGTTTTCTAGAGACTCAGAAACCCCCCCTGCGTGCGCCACTGATATAAAAGCTCATGGCCATCAGGATTTGTGATACATGTGTGAACAAGTCTTCTAACTGTGATTCCAATAACAACTGGAAGCGTTATCTATGAGTGGGAAGTTTTCTGCAGAAATCAAATCTTGATTATAACACATTGTGAAAAATGATATTATTTATTAATTTAATCAACTATTTATTTGATTTATTTTAATATAACACATTCAAGGATAATTTTGTGATAAATGTTGCATTTCTTTGTGCATTTTCACACATTTATTGTTGATATTTCCCTTGGTTATTTGATTTAAATTTTGATTTAGTCAATGTCTCATGCAGGGAGAACAGAGTATATGCTTGTCTCGTGCAACTCAGCAGCCTATTAGGAACATTTTAATAGAAAAAAATGCAGGTGGGCCAGTGACCCAGCCCAAGGTAGCCCACTATGGGACTGGTCAGGGGGGGGCAAATGTTCCCCTAGGCCCCCAGCCCAACCTGTCCCTGGGAGGAAGGTCACTACTACTATGCGACTGCTGGCATAATCCTGTGTGGTGGCATTCCTGGTATAGCCTAATGGAGAAGCATTGTCTGTGTAATAATGCATGAAGCCACTCTTGGTATTACCACTGCTTTTATCATCATCATCTATTTATTTACATAGCGCCACTAATTCCGCAGCGCTGTACAGAGAACTCATTCACATCAGTCCCGGCCCCATTGGAGCTTACAATCTAAATCCCCTAACATACACACACACAGACTGTGAGAGATTAAGGACAGTTTAATAGCAGACAATTAACCTACCAGTATGTTTTTAGTAAAAGTAAAGGATTCCTGATGAATTCAGTCTGGCCTCTGATAGGGCTTCGAGCTGCAACCCTGTCTACAGAATGCAACACATGTCTGCTAGGGCTTAGGTTATAATTAAGACCATTAATAAAAGGTCACATGTCCCTTAAAGGACTGCATGTTACATTTCATTCTGATGAACTCAGAAAGAACAGGAAGTAGATTTAAGTCCTATCCTACATGCTTGCCAGGAAAAATTCTGACATGACTTCCTGTTCACAGGGAGGAGGAAACATTAAGTTATTTCTCTGGTTAGGAGATCCCAAAAAAGCAAACACATGCTTCATTTTACTACGTTTGGGAAAGAGGTTACAAGAAAACTAATTTAACTAGATTTCCTCTATATGGAAACACTTAGAATGGTTGCTGAGTAAAAGTTATGTTTAGTCTAGAATTCCTAAAGTAAGAATTTGACTATAAATTCTTTCATCTTAACATGCATATATATAAATATATATATGTCAAAAGGTTCAATGACACAAAACAATATGGAGCTGAACTCTTAGTTCATAGCGCTGTCATAAGCAATCATAATTTTTTATTTATTGAAGTATGCAGTGTTCCCTACATAAGTGCAGTTTACATGTCATAAAGCCAATATACATACTGAACATTCAGTCTGAGGTTTCCAAAAAGCTTTGCGTACGTCTTTCCTTTTGTAGCAATAATACTTCCAGCCGGTCCATATGAAAAACATGAAGAAGTTTCTCCATAAATAGCGAAACGCGTGGGTTCCAAAATTGGAGTATGTTGTTTTGTGCGGCTGCAGATACGGCTAATAAGAAGGGTTTTTCTTAAACCTTTAAGGGTTTGGTGCCTCTAGGTAAAATGCCAAACACTGCCCACTTTGCGGTTAGGGGTAAATAATTAACTAGGAGGTTTTTAGCAAGCTTCCAAACCCAGATCCAGAAACGCTTAATTCAGTGGATTCAAAACTTTTTCAGTTCAAGGCACCCTTAGGGTCTCCAAAATTTTTTCAAGGCACCCTTAAGCCAAAATAATTACCAAGTAGTCCCCCGCCTTGCTTACCACTGGCCCTGGTCGAGGCACCCCTGAGAGATCTCCAAGGCACCCCAGGGAGCCTAAGCGCACAGTTTGGGAACCACTGGCTTAATTGGTGAGCATTTCCACAAGCAATAAACAAGGTCTGCCATTGGGGAACCTATATTTTGGGCAAGCATGATCGTCTGTTATTCCTATGATAAAACGACAGTGTGGGGAGAGGTAAATATTTAGAAACATTTTTTGCATGTGACTGCTAGTAGAATGTGATTCTGATAATGAGCTAAGTAGTGAGTCCATAGAAAGAGTCAGAAAATTATCATTCCACTATGGTTTCCCCAAAATGTGATCTCTCATAGTAAAAATGTTTGCAAAGAAAATTATAGTGGAGTGATATCACAGTATGTTCTGGTTGGGCATTACACAGCAGGGGATTGTTCCAATCAGGCTGTGAAAGTGTTCTCGCCTCAATGCAGGCATAGTGTTGGGACTGTAGGAAGGCCAGACAGAAGGCCTGGTCATCTCGTATTTTTCCCATACCTGAGAGAATGTCATCGGTTTTTCGTTTGGCCTACCCATGAATTGCCCAGTGGATTTGAAACCCCCTCTCCGCATAAAGTAAAGGTGTTGGCAGCCAAGACATCTTGAAAGCTTGGATTTCCTAACAAGGGGAGATGCTTAAATACATATGGATTAATGTGGACTAATTTTATATTTGTGTTTATGCCAGATATTTCTTGTAGTCATTAGGAGTGGTTTGTTAAGGGTTTGGACAGGTATTTCTGACTTCTATGATCTTGCAGGTGTAGAAAGGCATTTAAGATTTTTCAGATAATAAACTTGTTTCTAAAGATGTTTTGTCACAGGCATCCATACCATGTAGCCAGTCCCTCAAATCTCTCATATCTGCTACTTGACTATACTGAACTATGTTAAGAAAGTTGTTCCCCCAACAGATTTGGCTTGTTGAAGCCTAATGAGAATAATTCTGAGTTTCTAATTTTTCCAAATGAGTCAATGTAGAGTCAATACCTGAGACATCTGTGCATATTAATAATATTGGTAGAGTTTGAAGGGGATACAGCAGCCTATGAAAGGAAATCATTTTGATATTTGCTCTCCTATATAGGAGAACCGGAGATTACTCGATCCCCCCATCTCTATGTTTATTTCTGTTGTAACCTTAAAAATATTGAGCCTGTATAATTTATTAGTGTTTTGGACAATTCAATCCCTAAGTACACCTGAATGAAATGTAAGGGATTTAGCAGTTGGCTAAGGGTCTGTCAGTTTGTGGTTTGTTGTGAGCATGGAAACGTGGCCTAAATTCAGTGATCTAGGATTCATAGGAATAGGTGATTTATCCAGACTAGGATCAGCAACCATGTTAAAATCTCTTCCTAGTATGAGATTTGAATTATCTCTTTGCATTTGTAACTGGGAAATCTGCGGTAAGAAGTTTTGTGGGGAGGTATTAGGGGTTATAAATGTTCAATAGAGTATAACTGCCTTAAATTTGGATGTCCAAAAGAATGTAGTGACTCTCTGGATCAAACTGAGTATATAGCACAGCATACTACAAACTTTTAGCCAGTACAATTGTGACACCGCCGGATTTTGTTTGATATGATGCTGAGAAGCCGTATCTAACTCAACTATTCCTGAGAACGGAGTCCTATCTGGCCCTCCAGTGAGATTCTTCTAAATATATAATGTCTGACTTGTTTTTCTTAAGATATGTTGTAACTTTTTTCCTTTTGTCTGGCATATTTAATCCACCCACATTCCATGAGTGTAATGACAGGAGGAGTATATGTGTTTGAGATGTCAATATTATAGGACTGCATGGCTGGCCTACTCTCTCCTCTGGATGTTTGCTGCTTAACACATTGGTCCAAAATCTAAGGCCTCCCTTTTCTGATGCTCTCCAGAATCTAGAAGACTGAGAAAACACTGAAAATATAGCTTTAACAATACAGTTTTTTCCCTTTTCTCACCAAACGAGAATCGGGATGAGCTCTGGATGGTGGTCTAGAGTTCGTCAAAAGCTTATTCCAAAACTTTTTTATAACTAAACCCGGTTAGAACAAGGATAGCAACAAATTAATTATCGCGTTTCCGTTTTCAACCCAACATTTGTTTAAGCTAATAGGGAAGGCATTCAATGTGGCCTTAATCCTAAAAGATTACTAAAGTCAAAAGTTCCCTATCACAGGGTTTGGTGAGGACATGGCGGCAGCAAGATCATCAAACATTTAATTTTGACCATTATCAGTTATGAGGTATGTCAGATACAGCAATGTGAATCATTTATTATTATCCACTAAATACTTGCAGACCAGAGAGAATTAATTTTGCTTTTAAGTCACTACAACTCTTGAAAGATTAGGCTTCAATTGTCATCAAATAACAGTTGTTTCATTCCCTTATACGCTTTAAATTTAAGTTGCGAAGACTCCGATCTCGCGGGAGTTGACAAGACCGGGGTATGATACATTTACCCCTAGGTCTTTGTTCCAGCATAGTGAGTCTTGCTGCTTTTTTTTTTCTGAAATCTTTGTATGCAATTAATCAAAAGAAGCTTGAAGAGATTCCATACTGGGGTTTTTTCATGTAGCACACAAATACTTGACAGCTTACTTGTACACTGAAATTTAAAGTTGATATTTGTGTGCTACATGAAAAAACAGACAGTATGTAACTTACGTACAAAATAGAAAACTCATTTGCACCCCTTGCATTGCAACATGGTTTTGTCCAGAAAACTTAAGTAAGAAAACTTACTGAATTTCTTGTCTAAGTTTCTTAATGAATCAGGCCCCAGCTATTTTTTCACTACACGTAATCATTAAATAATTAATTACACATGTCTCTCTGTATTATGCTACCCTCACTGCACCCTCACATGTCTCTCTGTATTATGCTACCCTCACTGCAATACCGGTTTAAGTTGGGAACACTGTAGTTTGTTACACATTCACTGTCTCCTCCTAACGGTACTTAGAACCAGGGCCGCTTTCAGAAATCATGGGGCCCAGTACGGGCCCCCCGTGTCCTCCGGGCCGGGTCATTTTATCTACAGGTAGTTGCTGGTAAAATGTAATTTAGTTTCATCAGTTCTCCCCGTGTTTGCGTGGTTTTCATCCCACACTCCAAAAACATACCAGTAGATTATTTGGCTGCTATTAAATTGCCTTGTCTCTCTCGGTCTGTGTGTGTGTGTGTGTTAGGGAATTTAGACTGTAAGCTCCAATGGGAGCAGGGACTAATGTGAGTGAGTTCTCTGTACAGCGCTGCGGAATTAGTGGCGCTATATAAATAAATAGATGATGATGATGATAATAAACATGAAACTACAGAGAGACACACATTTCTTGCACCTGTTTGATAGGAGCCTCACTTCACTACTTTGTGCTGTTGAAGGACCCTGTTCGTTTGACTATCTATCTTTCAATTTGTGGCTTCTTACGTGTCTCCATTCCCTCATGTCATAACTGTGCCCTTTCATCGGCACCCCTGTCCTCACTAACATCAGTGAATAGGTCACTGTCTCCCACAAGACCCACACATTCATCCCCTTCCGCTATGAGTACTTCGATGATCTTATTGGCTAAAGGTTATTCTATACACATCCACTTTAAACTGAGTACATCAAGGATGACTAGGAGTTAAAGATTTTATACAATATGGTGCTCAGACATTACTCAAACATGCCATGAGAATAATGTTCTCTGTTATAATACAGTTTACTTACCAATGACAGGGTTATAGAAGTTGCAACTGCTTTACCAGGCCTGTTTAACAGTTTAACAGTTGGGCAGAGCTAAGAAGACACTGCTTCCTCCCTTCCAGGTACCAAATTCTTTCATCCACCTCTGAGGATGTTTATGCAGCGCTGTGTTGTAATAACCAAATATTTCATAAGCAGCCATTCTGCTCCAAACACGGTGCACTGTGGCTCTTTGTACTAATGCACTTCATCTTATGGTTCTGAATGATGCTGCACTTTGAATATCAATATACAAAGAGAGTACCTAACCTAATTGGGACCATACCCCACATTCACAATGTTACCATGAGAAAATATGTGTACTACAAATTGTTAATAAAAGGTTATTGAGAGTATTTTAGGATGAAATTGCAAAGTTTTGTTTAAAGTACATAATAGAACGAACTGCAGTGAAGATGACAAATTCTTTGTCAACAAATGGGATTCAGCCAAATTTGAAACCTGCAGCAAATTAGGACATTTCTGCAGCTCAAGCACATAGAGTCTCACAAGTTCAGGGTCTCCTAGGCAGAAGGAATTTCCCAATGAGTATATAAAAAAATCTTAGCTGTTTCCAACAATACACATAACCGCTAATGACAGTAACCCTCTGGGGAGGTCCAAGTGGGATATTACTTGTCACTTCCTCTGGAAAGCATACCATAAGTAAAGAAAACAGAGCTGAGATACTTAAAGGAAAAATATTTTAATAAGTGCATAGGCAAATAAATGATGGGATTACAGGTACTCAGAATCCTCCCTTAGTGGAATACTGTTTAAAGTATGAGGAAATTCTCTGTTTCAAGCACTGCACAAACATTTACACTGACTACTTTTATAGGGTAGTGTGATTTGTCACACTACATCTTGTATGTAAAATTTATAGGGCATCTATATACCATACCTGCCTACTCTCCCGGAGTTCCCGAGAGGCTCCCGAATTTTGGGGAGTCCTCACGGACTCCGGGAAAAGTAGGCAAAACTCCCGAAATCTGGCAAAATTCACGGCAGTGAATGGAGGGGGTGGGGATTTATCGCGTCGTTAAGCTCTGCCCCCTCCATCCAATGCCGTGAATTTCGGCTTTTATATAGTGGGGGCGTGGCTATGGTGACGCTATATACCTTTATTTTGTACAGCACTACATTTAGAAGAAGACAGCTCTCAGTAGGTGAAGAACATTCATAGTACTTGAAGGTATGTATCACCCTCTAAAGCAGGGTTTCCCAAACCCAGTCCTCAGGGCTCCCTAACAGTGCAGGTTTTCCATATCTCCTTGCTGGAGCACAGGTGTGTTCATTACTGACTGACACATTGTAACAGATCCACAGGTGGTCCTAATTATGTCACATGTGATCCGGAAAACCTGCACTGTTGGGGAGTCCTGAGGACTGGGTTTGGGAAACCCTGCTCTAAAGGGATATTACACACCCAGCCCAGGGGCTGGCTGGCAAATTTTAGCCTGGGGGCAAGACTCAGCTTAGCAGTCTATTAGGAACATTTTAAAGGAAAACAATGCATATGGCCCAGTGACCCAGCCCAAGGTAGCCCACTATGGGACCAGCTTGGGGGGAAGGGGGGGGCAGATGTGATTGGACAGCAACACCAATGAACGGTTTATCTGTTCCTTCCGTTCCCAGCTCTGTGACTGACTAGTGATGAAGAGCGAGGGCCACAGAGCTTGATTCTGGGTTTAGGGTTCTGAAACTTGTAACAAAATCATAATCCCAGTGTGTAAAAAAAATCTAACCTTATAAATCTCTGAATTTTTTTTCAGGCAAAACCCAGTGCCTTCTGTAGCGAGCCACCATTTTAATTATGTAATTGCTTGGTGGGTAGTAATTACACCCCTTTTTAGCCTGCTCAGCGTCAGTAGACCTCCCTTTTGAAACTCTCAACAGCCTCTTTGATCTCACTCCCATAATTAGTACTGTTCTCACGAGTACAGCAGCAATTAGTACAGCCATCATTATTACACTACTACCTGATTGTAAGGCAGTGTTATTATCTCAATGTAAGATGGAGATATGCAGAGGCGGAACTTAAATGATATAGAGACAAAGGGGTATATTTACTCAACTGCTGGATTGAAAAGTGGAGATGTTGCCAACAGCAACCAATCAGATTCTAGCTGTCATTTTGTAGAATGTACTAAATAAATGATAACTAGAATCTGATTGGTTGCTATAGGCAACATCTCTACTCTTTTAAACCCGCAGTTCAGTAAATATACCCCAAAGAGATTTAAAGCACCTATGTAAAAAAGAAATTGTGTGTATACATATAGATTGGAAACTTTTACAGATATATACAGAAAGAGATAAATACAACTAGAAATGTAATTTTAGACCTAATGTCCTTTTATTTATGAACAGTGCAGTGTACTGAAGACCATTGTTACCACATACAGATGCGGGAAACAATGATCTTGCACCTTCTGAACACAAGTTTGCAGACACATTTGTCTATTCTGCCACACATCAAGCTTTATGATTATTTTAATCCTTGAAAAAATGACCTGACAGAGATCAAAAATAACTTTCCACTATTCCCAGAGCAATCTCCTCGCACCTACCCCAGGTCTGACAAATCCCAGTGATCAGGGACAGATGAATGCAGGCTGGTCTATAAATGAAGCTGACTCACTTCCTAAACGTACAGCTACCTACACTCTGGAGGAAACGTGCATTAAGCTAAAGCCACTGTGTTTGATACACCCCCTGCTCATGATAGTGGTGCAGACATTGTCTCAGCAAGATTAGACCACACTGTTCTCCTCATAGATTGCAAAAAACACCAGATGCCAACTCTTAACCCATACTGCAGCTTTACAATGGCAAAATTTTATCAGAGCAAAGTATTAGAGTATTAAAATGTACATTATACTATGGACAACAGTGATTGGATGAAAATAGATTGTTTATGTGCTATTTAGAATCAAGATAAAGTGCCTTCATCATCATCATCATCAACATTTATTTATATAGCGCCAGCAAATTCCGTAGCGCTTTACAAATAGGAACAAACATTAATAAGACAATACTGGGTAATACATACAGACAGAGAGGTAAGAGAACCCTGCTCGAAAGCTTACAATCTATAGGACAATGGGAGATTGAAACATAAGGGCATGTGCTACATCATATTGCACAATGGACCAGCCAGACTGCAAACGTAAAAGTACTGAGTGGGCTATGTGTGTTGCAATGTTGGTCAGAAGGTTTTTGTCTTGCGTTAGCAGTGTATTATTATTATTATTATTATTAATTTTTATTTATAGGGCGCCACTAGGTGTCTGTAGCGCCGTACAGGGACAAACGAGATTACAATATGAGGTGAGACAGCACAGTACAGTAAACAATAATCACAGTAACTCAGTGAGCTCAAAGCACCGCTAGAGGGGCGGAGGAGGGGAGAGGGGAAAGTCCGCCAATGACGGAGTCCAAGAGGGAAGGCACGGATGACAGGGAGCCCCTAGAGGGGAGAAGAGGGAGCGAGAGGGGACGTGGGAAAGAGGGTCCTCAAGGAGGAGGGCTAAGTAGCTGGAGAACAGAGTTAACAGTGGTGAAGACAGGAGGAGAGAATACCCTGCTCAAAGGAGCGTACAATCTAAGGGGTGGGGTAGACAGACAGAGAGACACGGGGGAGAGATGGAGGAACGGAGGATAAGGATAAGGGGGGAGGAAGAGGCAGAAGAAAAGGTAGGAAGTTAAGTGGGAGACTGGAAGGCTTTAAGAAAAAGGTGGGTTTTTAAAGCCCGTTTGAAACTGGACAGATTAGGGGAAGTTCTGATGGAGGGAGGGAGCTTGTTCCAGTGGAGGGGGGGCAGCACGGGCAAAGTTTTGAATGCGCGCGTGGGAGGAGGTGATCAGGGGGGAAGAGAGGCGACGGTCATTGGCAGAACGGAGAGGGCGGGGTGGAGCATGAATAGAGAGGAGGGTGAAGATGTAGGGTGCAGTGGAGTTGGCGAGGGCCTTGTATGTAAGAGTGAGGAGCTTGAACAGGATAGAGGATGGTAATAGGCCTTGCAGAACAAAGCGTTCCCAAGGTCTTTTTCGTTTAGCACATGTGATTAAACAGGTAGGTAAAGCAAATGCAGTAGGAGTTTCTAATAAATGTTGATCCATGGAACACACTTTGGGCCTGATTCATGTCTGAACACAACTTGCACTTAAGGTGCGAGTGGAAGGAGCACGGAACTTGTGTGTAATTTGAACCGTATTCAAATCCAAGCATATGTCAAGATATGTTTCCATTTGAAAGTGGGTTGATGTTGTGTCAGTAATCACTATAAGTTTACCCTTACACCTGCCTTGTGGTGGGTGCATATTATGCAGGACTTGTATCGGCAGCATCTGCAATGACACACCCCTTACTGTGTACATGGGCAATGTTGCTCTGCCCCCACCCATTCCGTTATTTGCATTTAGATATGATTTGCATGTACTTGCGTTTATCGGCGAAAGCCGTTTCGGAGCATGCACAGTGTGGAATCACTCAAAATACGGCATGCAAACGAACGTCCGTCTGAACATGAATCAGGCCCTTTAAGTGGTATAATGATCCATAATACAGCAAAGCTGTGACAATGAAATCTAACTGATTGGCACTCATGCAGTATGGCAAAATGTGTAGAATGACATGAAGCGCACATAAAAAGTAAGTAAATCCAAAGTGATGTGTATACTAAACATACTTTATTAGTAGTTCCCAATTGGCCAGCATATTATACAGACCAGTTTTCCAGTATATTATATAGCCTCATTAGCAGCATTATATCCAGCCCCGTTGTCTACTGTATTATATATGCCCAGTCTAGCATGTTATATAGCCTCAATTGTCCAGCATAATATACAGCCTCGGTTGTCTACTGTATTATACAGACCTAGTTTAGAATATTACCTAGCCTCCAGCATAACATACAGACCTCACATTTTGGCTGATAGAGTTCACTACAATGAATGAATGCAGTGAACCCATTTAACACAAAATGTTTTAGATATTTTTTTTTTTTTAAAACCAGATCATGTGATATGTTGAAATTTATTTCTTGGACTATTGCTGTCCCCCCAAAAAAACCAATTAAAATTAAAATTTCTGATCAACATTCTGATTGATTGTATATTGTACATACCACCCCACATACCTCATTTATTTAGAAAGCGATTCACTAATGATTTCCGTGTCACCCAACAGTTACGTCTGCCGTGACAAAATAAATGCTTACAATATAAGCTGCTTTTACCATGCAAAATCCAGTGGCCTAATCGCGTATTTAAGAAGCAGTCCCAAAAGCATTTGCCAGAACTACATTACACCCAGTCTGGAGTTAGCCATCAACAAAATACAGCAAAAACAAATAGACAAATGAGGCTCATGGTTCCAAACAGTAATATGGGACTCAGTGTATTACGATTAGTTAGACATCACGTGAGATCATTTCTAAGGGGCAAGTATACAAGCTGATAAGGTACCTGGTAAAATGCAGGTATTCCTTCCAAACTATCATAGGCACAGATTCAAGGGACTTAGGGTACTGCATCCACCAAGATGCGATCATAATAAAATTCTACTTTATTTAAATTAATAACAGTCAATGCATCAAAACATAAGTAGCCCAGAATATCAACAGACACTAAAACTTGCACCCAGCTCAGAGAACAGGTATGATACATAGCACGGGACTAATACCAGAAATATGGGTTCTGGCCAGGACATTTTTCATGGGACACAATTTAAATTAGAGACAGATGACAAGTGCAGATTATACTGATAAATGTTACCTACCAGGTCTACATTACCATGTATAGTGGACATGTCCTAAAGTGCACCCACAAATAGGGCTTATGTTTCATATCAGGCATATGGACTCCATGGATATTGATGTAAAGCAGATGGATAGATATCACATTAGAGTGTACTTGCGCAATAGAAAACTCATAAGTAAAATGTGGAAAGTGAATATGCTTTTCGTTAACCAATATTTCAGATAGAAATGATATGTTAGACATACCACCCAGCTGTCTTGATTTAGGTGGGTCTCGATGTGAAGGGACTGTCCTGTTGTCTATCCTTTTCTGAACTGTTGTCCTGACTGCCAGGACTGCTGGTCAGTGTGTCCCGCTTACCATGTAGATCCTGCTACTGGTACACTGCTGGGCAGTGTGTCCCACTTACCATGTAGATCCTGCTACTGGTACACTGTGGGCAGTGTGTCCAGCGTACCATATAGATCCTGATACTGGTACACTGCTGGGCAGTGAGTCCCGCTTACCATGTAGATCCTGCTACTGGTACACTGCTGGGCAGTGTGTCCTGCTTACCATGTAGATCCTGCTACCGGTACACTGCTGGGCAGTGTGTCCCGCTTACCATGTAGATCCTGCTACCGGTACACTGCTGGGCAGTGTGTCCCACTTACCATGTAGATCCTGCTACTGGTACACTGCTGGGCAGTGTGTCCCGCTTACCATGTAGATCCTGCTACTGGTATACTGCTGGGCAGTGTGTCCCGCTTACCATGTAGATCCTGCTACTGGTGCACTGCTGGGCAGTGTGTTCCGCTTACCATGTAGATCCTGCTACTGGTATACTGCTGGGCAGTGTGTGTCCCGCTTACCATGTAGATCCTGATACTGGTACACTGCTGGGCAGTGTGTCCCGCTTACCATGTAGATCCTGCTACTGGTACACTGCTGGGCAGTGTGTCCCGCTTACCATGTAGATCCTGCTACTGGTGCACTGCTGGGCAGTGTGTTCCGCTTACCATGTAGATCCTGCTACTGGTACACTGCTGGGCAGTGTGTCCCACTTACCATGTAGATCCTGCTACTGGTACACTGCTGGGCAGTGTGTGTCCCGCTTACCATGTAGATCCTGCTACTGGTACACTGCTGGGCAGTGAGTCCCGCTTACCATGTAGATCCTGCTACTGGTACACTGCTGGGCAGTGTGTGTCCCGCTTACCATGTAGATCCTGATACTGGTACACTGCTGGGCAGTGTGTCCCGCTTACCATGTAGATCCTGCTACTGGTACACTGCTGGGCAGTGTGTCCCGCTTACCATGTAGATCCTGCTACTGGTGCACTGCTGGGCAGTGTGTTCCGCTTACCATGTAGATCCTGCTACCGGTACACTGCTGGGCAGTGTGTCCCGCTTACCATGTAGATCCTGCTACTGGTATACTGCTGGGCAGTGTGTCCCACTTACCATGTAGATCCTGCTTCCGGTACACTGCTGGGCAGTGTGTCCCGCTTACCATGTAGATCCTGCTACTGGTGCACTGCTGGGCAGTGTGTCCCGCTTACCATGTAGATCCTGCTACTGGTGCACTGCTGGGCAGTGTGTTCCACTTACCATGTAGATCCTGCTACTGGTATACTGCTGGGCAGTGTGTGTCCCGCTTACCATGTAGATCCTGATACTGGTACACTGCTGGGCAGTGTGTCCCGCTTACCATGTAGATCCTGCTACTGGTACACTGCTGGGCAGTGTGTCCCGCTTACCATGTAGATCCTGCTACTGGTGCACTGCTGGGCAGTGTGTTCCGCTTACCATGTAGATCCTGCTACCGGTACACTGCTGGGCAGTGTGTCCCGCTTACCATGTAGATCCTGCTACTGGTATACTGCTGGGCAGTGTGTCCCGCTTACCATGTAGATCCTGCTACTGGTACACTGCTGGGCAGTGTGTCCCGCTTACCATGTAGATCCTGCTACCGGTACACTGCTGGGCAGTGTGTCCCGCTTACCATGTAGATCCTGCTACTGGTACACTGCTGGGCAGTGTGTCCCGCTTACCATGTAGATCCTGCTACTGGTGCACTGCTGGGCAGTGTGTCCCACTTACCATGTAGATCCTGCTACCGGTACACTGCTGGGCAGTGTGTCCCGCTTACCATGTAGATCCTGCTACTGGTGCACTGCTGGGCAGTGTGTCCCGCTTACCATGTAGATCCTGCTACTGGTGCACTGCTGGGCAGTGTGTCCCGCTTACCATGTAGATCCTGCTACTGGTATACTGCTGGGCAGTGTGTCCCGCTTACCATGTAGATCCTGCTACTGGTGCACTGCTGGGCAGTGTGTTCCGCTTACCATGTAGATCCTGCTACCGGTACACTGCTGGGCAGTGTGTCCCGCTTACCATGTAGATCCTGCTACTGGTATACTGCTGGGCAGTGTGTCCCGCTTACCATGTAGATCCTGCTACTGGTACACTGCTGGGCAGTGTGTCCCGCTTACCATGTAGATCCTGCTACCGGTACACTGCTGGGCAGTGTGTCCCGCTTACCATGTAGATCCTGCTACTGGTACACTGCTGGGCAGTGTGTCCCACTTACCATGTAGATCCTGCTACTGGTGCACTGCTGGGCAGTGTGTCCCACTTACCATGTAGATCCTGCTACCGGTACACTGCTGGGCAGTGTGTCCCGCTTACCATGTAGATCCTGCTACTGGTGCACTGCTGGGCAGTGTGTCCCGCTTACCATGTAGATCCTGCTACTGGTGCACTGCTGGGCAGTGTGTTCCGCTTACCATGTAGATCCTGCTACTGGTATACTGCTGGGCAGTGTGTGTCCCGCTTACCATGTAGATCCTGATACTGGTACACTGCTGGGCAGTGTGTCCCGCTTACCATGTAGATCCTGCTACTGGTACACTGCTGGGCAGTGTGTCCCGCTTACCATGTAGATCCTGCTACTGGTGCACTGCTGGGCAGTGTGTTCCGCTTACCATGTAGATCCTGCTACCGGTACACTGCTGGGCAGTGTGTCCCGCTTACCATGTAGATCCTGCTACTGGTATACTGCTGGGCAGTGTGTGTCCCGCATTACCATGTAGATCCTGCTACTGGTATACTGCTGGGCAGTGTGTCCCGCTTACCATGTAGATCCTGCTACTGGTACACTGCTGGGCAGTGTGTCCCGCTTACCATGTAGATCCTGCTACTGGTACACTGCTGGGCAGTGTGTCCTGCTTACCATGTAGATCCTGCTACCGGTACACTGCTGGGCAGTGTGTCCCACTTACCATGTAGATCCTGCTACCGGTACACTGCTGGGCAGTGTGTCCCACTTACCATGTAGATCCTGCTACTGGTATACTGCTGGGCAGTGTGTGTCCCGCTTACCATGTAGATCCTGATACTGGTACACTGCTGGGCAGTGTGTCCCGCTTACCATGTAGATCCTGCTACTGGTACACTGCTGGGCAGTGTGTCCCGCTTACCATGTAGATCCTGCTACTGGTGCACTGCTGGGCAGTGTGTCCCGCTTACCATGTAGATCCTGATACTGGTACACTGCTGGGCAGTGTGTCCCGCTTACCATGTAGATCCTGCTACTGGTATACTGCTGGGCAGTGTGTGTCCCGCTTACCATGTAGATCCTGCTACTGGTGCACTGCTGGGCAGTGTGTCCTGCTTACCATGTAGATCCTGCTACTGGTACACTGCTGGGCAGTGTGTCCCGCTTACCATGTAGATCCTGCTACTGGTATACTGCTGGGCAGTGTGTCCCGCTTACCATGTAGATCCTGCTACTGGTACACTGCTGGGCAGTGTGTCCCGCTTACCATGTAGATCCTGCTACTGGTATACTGCTGGGCAGTGTGTCCCGCTTACCATGTAGATCCTGCTACTGGTACACTGCTGGGCAGTGTGTCCCGCTTACCATGTAGATCCTGCTACTGGTACACTGCTGGGCAGTGTGTCCCGCTTACCATGTAGATCCTGCTACTTGTACACTGCTGGGCAGTGTCTCCCGCTTACCATGTAGATCCTGCTACTGGTACACTGCTGGGCAGTGTGTCCCGCTTACCATGTAGATCCTGCTACTGGTACACTGCTGGGCAGTGTGTCCCGCTTACCATGTAGATCCTGCTACTGGTACACTGCTGGGCAGTGTGTCCCGCTTACCATGTAGATCCTGCTACTGGTACACTGCTGGGCAGTGTGTCCCGCTTACCATGTAGATCCTGCTACTGGTACACTGCTGGGCAGTGTGTCCCGCTTACCATGTAGATCCTGCTACTGGTACACTGCTGGGCAGTGTGTCCCGCTTTCCATGTAGATCCTGCTACTGGTACACACAGCAATGCTGTTTTGAGGCAGGCGGTGAAGGAGCACAACACATCAGCAATAGGCACCCCCCTGGTGACATACCTCAACTTGAGGTGACCACATCCCAAAGAGATCTGACAATGCGCCTGTGGCGTGACCATGTTCCCTGTTTGTTCCCTGCTCTATCTCCACCATGCTGTCCAGCTTGCCCACTGACGATGCTGGCACGTATGTGTTAAATTATATAACTTATGTTTACTACCAGGATACAAATACCGATAAAACAGGTGTTGATTAAATGATACTGTTTAAAAGATATTAAAACCAAAATTCAATAGTCAAAATATTAAAAAACAAAAAGTACATTTTCTTTTCATTGCAATATTTCTCCTTCTTGTTCGCTTTCATTGGTCCCATTTTTTTATTTTGTAATCCGGGAGTAGAAAAAATATAATGGCTGATCCTAACTATCGAAAATACCATTTTCTCACCAACAGCTCCTCATGTCTGCAAATATTTACCAAGTACCTCCTTAGCATTTTTATTTTTATTGTTAGCTAAGTCAGTAGCACTCTATTTATCACAAGGGCATGTACATATAATGCAGGTTAAAAAAAACATATCAGTTTGTGAATTCAAATGCAGAATTGGTTTGGGAAAAGTTTTGGAAATAAAAAGAACCAATCAGAATTATCCCAGATTTAAGAAAAGTCTTTTTTCTTATGCATCATTGGTCATTCTCGTGTCACAAGTGACATCGGAGCACAGCGTTGGTTTTTTTTTATTGAAAAAGTATCTTTATTTTTTATAAAGGTACAAAAATATTAGAGATGGGCGGGCTCGGTTCCCCGAGATCCGAATCCTACCGAATTTAGGGTATCCGAGTACCGAGCCGAGCACGCTCTGTACTCTCCCGCCCGTTCGGTTTCGAAATCAAGACAAAACGTCATCGTGACATATTCGTTTTTCTGAGCTCGGATCTCGCGAGATTTGAAAAGCATAAATACCAGCCTACATAGCAATCCATCGCCATTTGACAGAGGGAGAAAGCAGGGTTAGGTCACACTGGCTTTATCAGCGCAGGGACAGTGATTGATTGTATTCAATACCATTGAAAGCTTAATACCAGTTGTTACAGCAGTAAGAGGAGAAGAGAGGAGGGTTTTTGGTCAGTTTCTTGCACTCCAAGTGCTGTTGGGGTGTCCCCCATTATTTTGCAGAAATTTATCTGGCTGTGAAAAAAGTCCTATTTTGCAGCAGTGTCAAAATAATATATTTAGCACTACCATTTGCTTTTGGGGTGTCCCCCATTCTTTTTCCGAAATTTTTCTGCATGTCAAAAAAGTCTTATTTTGCAGCAGTGTAAAAAAAAAAATATTTAGCACTCCCATTTGCTTTTGGGGTGTCCCCCATTCTTTTGCAGAAATTTTTCTGCCTGTCCAAAAACTCCTATTTGGCATCAGTGTCAAAAACAATTTGTAGCACTACAAGTGCTTTGGGCTCAGAATGGATTCAAAGCAGTCCACATATGAGCAAAATGAGCAACCAGGTTCTGTCACCAGTCCTGATGGTAGTGTTCCCAGTACGTCATCTGGGAAAGGCGATGTCACACCGCCTTTTGAAATCAGGCAAAAAAACACACACCCAAAAAAAAATTACCGTGTTGAAGTGAAAAAGAAGTGTAACTGAGGAAAAGTTAAGTGCCGAGAAAAAAAAATTGGCAACATGCCATTCTACACACGCAGTGGCAAAGAGAGAATGAGGCCTTCACCTTTCTTTATTAGTGGCAGATCCAAAAATGTTACAGAGCCTACAAGTGGTGCACAACTACTGTTACGCGTCAAAGCCGAGCTGCAAGATAACAGTAAGGCATTAGAGGATAATGTTTGCTCTGAATCACAAATGACACCAATCCCTGTGGAGAGTCCATCCAACAGTGGGATGTCTAATCGTGAGCATTCTGTTAGTGTACCCATAAAGAGGGACCCTTTCAGCAGTTCTGCTGATGTGTGTCTGAACAGCCCGAGTGTAGCTGGTGATACACCAAGTGAGGATGACACTTTGTCTTTAGAAGAGGATGTGGGGGAGATTTGGGTATCCGACGATGAGGATGCGGTTGATTGTGTAAGTCCTGCAGCAGTGTGGAACCAGTGGCAGCAGTTCTGGCACGTGAGGTTCTGGCACCAATATGCACTTTCCGAACACAAGCAGGGATGACGCAGGGGGCAGAGCACAACAGTTTAACATCTGGGCTGGTTTGAAAGATTTTTTTAAAAAATGTGTGACCTTGACCATAATTCCAACCAATCCTACTATTAACATGCAAAGGATGGTGGAGGGCCTATCAGGGATTAAACTGTATTTTTACTAATTTGCACTCATAAGGTTTGGGTGTAATATACACCCAAAGACGAGTGCTCAATTGCTAAGAGTCATTGATGAAGAGGAAGACAAGCAGGCTTGTCTGTAGAATTTGCAAGACCAAGTAATTTGAATTCCAAAAGTGGTGCACAACTACTGTTATGTGTGAGTCCATCCAACAGTGGAATGTCTAATCGTGAGCATTCTGTTAGTGTACACATAAAGAAGGGCCCTTTCAGCAGTTCTGCTGATGTGTGCCTGAACAGCCCGAGTGTAGCCGGTGATACACATATTGAGGATGCCACTTTGGAATTAGAAGAGGATGAGGGGGAGATTTGTGTAGGCGACGAGGGCGCTAATGATGATGTTGATAATTATGATGTAGACAGATACCAAACTACCTTTGTCCATTTCTTTTAATATTCTAATTCTACAGTTTATGCAGGCTGCTTTTTTTCTATTCAACTACAAGTGGAGGGCGGGGGGGGGGGGGGGGGCACAGACAGCCACCAAACTACCTTGGTCCATTTATTTTTTCTATTGTTCAGTCTATCCAGGCTACTTTTTTTCTATTCAACTACAAGTGGAGGGCGTGGGGGTGCACAGACAGCCACCAAACTACCTTGGTCCATTTAATTTTTATGTTGTTCAGTCTATCCAGGCTGCTTTTTTTCTATTCAACTGCAAGTTGAGGGGGGGGGGGGGGGCTATAGAGACAGAAACCAAACTGCCTTGGTCCATTTCTCTAGATATTTAACTATAAGTGTAGGGAGTAATATACACCCAAAGACGATGGCTGCATTGCCAATATGCATAGATGGAGAGGAAGACAATCTGGTTTGTGTGTAGAATTAATGAAGGCCTACCTACCAGGAATTAAACTGTTTTTTTGATAATTTATTAGATTTACAATTACATTACTTATCCAAAAAACAGGTGGAGCACTAAATTTGGTTATTTTATGCCCAAAAACATTGATTTTCCAACAAAATAGCAAAACAAAACCAAACAAAACCAAAACCAAAACACGCAATGGCGGTTTTGCAAAACCAAAACCAAAACACGACGGTAATCCAGATCCAAAACCAAAACCAAGACACGGGGGTCAGTGATCATCTCTAAAAAATATATATACTACATTCAAGTGTACTGCATTTTAGTGCAGCTGTAAGCACAATACATTGTGAAACATAATCAGACATACTTTTTAGTACAATACAAGACATAAGGTACAAGATATTACATCCTACACTATACATGAAGTAATGCACTAACCATGCAGGGGCAAACGCAGGATTTGTAGACGAGGGTTTCCACACCACGCCAACAGTGGGCGTGACCATCATGTATGGGGGCGTGGCTATAATATTAGACAGTGCTTGGCTGCTCTCCAACTCTTCCTATCCCCATAATATACATGGGCAAAGCTGCGTGCACTACTGTTAGGTGCACGCAGCTCTCTCTTTTTAAGCAGAGCCGTGTGAAGTGGGGGCAGGGTCCAGCCACCTCAAGTAAACAGTGCCCCAGGTTTGGAGGGGGGTTTCCAGGCATTAGGAAACCCCCCTCGGTTTGCCTATGCCATGCATCACTTTAACAAGACAACAGTTTAAAATAAGCAATGGATGTGAGGGGGCAGTTAGGTGAGGAGAGTTGGGGAGAATCACAGGCTTGAATCTTAATTTAAGGACAGACACATATAGGGGAGAGTGCGCTGTTGTTTCTATAAAAAGAACCACAAACACTGATAACTAACTGCCTGATGCAAACATAATCTTTTACTATTTATATAATGCAGAAACATTTGGGGGAGACAGAGACTGAAGGGGCTACAGTGTCTGCTTGTAACCACTTCTACAGAGATATAATGAGATGATAATTGGATTGGCATGGGGAGGATTTTATGAAAGTGCGGTTTATATAAATCACCCCTTTTTTGATGGTTTTCAAAAGACAAAAACATCGGAAAAAACATTGTTTTACGAAAAAAGCACCACATTCAATTGCCATATCGCCATCCTGATTTATTCAATGAAAACAATATAAAGTGCTATATTGATCATTGAACGCTTTGACAAATTGCTAGAAAAAAGGCCATAAAACCTAGGGAAAAAGAGAGGTGGCTGTTTAAGTCACAATAGCTCAATCCACATGCAGTTTAAGTTATATTGCCTCTCAATAGTAAAAAACAAATAAATAAAAATGAAAAAAAGAAAAATCCTCCCTCCCTTTCAGTAACAGGTCACGCTACTCAGCATCTACTCCTGACGGATGAGAAACCGCTCCTGATTGGTTGCTAATCTATTAAGTAGGTGTAAGGTAATGTGAGCTCTATTCACTGATTGTCCTGTGTCTATCTAGTTGCTAAGCAGCAGCTGTGTAGTTCCTTCTATTCAGCACAGGTGCAGGCTAATTTAATCTATGGGAGTACTTGATTCCTATTGGCTGTTCAACCTTTATATACCTCTCTCTCCCGGGAGAGTCTCAGTGTCCTCACAGATATCTCTGTCTTTATCATGCTTCCTTCTGGTCTCCTGCTGCGTTCCTTGCACACCCAGGAACAGCCTTAGCTGATAAGCCCCTACTACCACTACTATAGGTGAAGTACTGGGGGCAACCGAGTATTGGTGAACACATAGCATTCTATAAGAAAGGGGGCTGCTAAAGGTGAAGACCCAAAAAGAGGTTTTAGAGGTTTTAATCAGGCAACGGGTATTCAGGCTTACAGGACATTAACTCAGTTTCCGATTGGAGCGGCTTGGGAGCAGTCCGCTTCATCTCTGTGAGGGGGGTTTTCTTCCTATGGATTATGTCAGATGAAGAAAAGAAGAAGATGGTAGTGTATCAAAGGGAGTGGTTTGCCTCAGGCCTCTAAGAGAGGAATCAGCTGTTCAGCTGACAGTCTTCAGGTAAAGGCTGCAGAACGGGTTACACACAGGTATAGCAGTACACCTAGGTTCAGAGATATACAGGTGTAAGACATTTGTCACAAAGTAAAAGTGTGATTTAACTTACATGCTTTGAAAGTGTATTTTTCCACAGCAAAGCAACTGCAAAGCTGACAAGGTTTGTCTGCAATCAAGAGTGGTTACAGAGCATCTGCAGGGAACTCCTTTAAAAGGCAAGGTGAGAGTGTCACCTGTGTATCATGCCAAGGCTGTGGGAGAAGCCTCAATGATATAAACCTGTGTTGTGCACTTGTGCATGGCGCCCAACGCCAGTTAGTGGCCGGTGACCAGAGAGGGAAACTGGGGCTAACCAGTGTTAGGTTTCCTGGTTTTGTCCTGATGAGGTATATACTGTTTATTGTGATGGAACAATAAAAGTACCGTTTATTTCAAGCAAGAAGTTGTCCGTGTATGGATCACCTAAAGGTGCCTGTGTCACAGTAGTTATTTAGTTATTATACTGCACCACAGAAAAAAATAAGGGGGAAAAACAACAAAACACATTAATGTTATTAAATACAAATGGGGACATGATCATTTAATATAAAAACCAAAGGGAGCACAGTCATTTTTTTTAATACACAAAGGGGGCACAGTCATTTAGTTTACTATACAAAGTGGGCACAATATTATTATCAATATTATTTTTAAACTGCCACACATCTTCGCACATAACCAGCAATTTGACTTTTCAGTTGCCAAAACACTGAATAGTAGGCAGGGCAAAGTCTCTGGAATGCCCAGCATTTTCAAAATAAAAAAAAAAAACCTTAAGTACTTAAGCCCATGATGTCAGATTAGAGATATGTCAATGGATCAGTCCAATTCTGAAATTCAGCAGAATATCAGTGATCTGCAATACTCTAATGAATTAGCAAATCAGTCCAGATTCACACCAAATTTACATAAATATGTATACTCTCTAGAGAAACAGGCCAATCACAGTGCAATGAATGGAATAACTCAATCATCAAATTACAACAAATATCACATATGGTTAGCCTTATAAAATGGGATTACAACTGTGGCTACTATGAAGCTGGCATATGCGGGAACTGGCATATGACCTTGACACAGCACATAGCAAGAGACATACATTTAAATTACAAAAGATAAAGCCATTACAGTAGCACTAGCCAGCTGCCTGTCACTCTATCATGTTTATGTTAATTCTTTTTTGCATCATCACTAAAATGCAAAAGGCAAGTGCTAATAACACAGACATGGCAATGCTGTAGCTAATCAATCAGTTACATAACGAAAATGTGAATGCCAAAAAAATGTATATCAGAAATGAGTGGGTGGAAGACCTTTAATGGGGATCGGGGTGTCTGTCCCAGATGAGTGATTATTTGTCCAGCAGTACAGTACCTCAGTGGCTGAGGCTTGGGTAAATTTGTCTTCACCTTTCTTTAGCCAAATAATTTTTAGAAAAGCTCCTGCCAAACTTTTTTTTGTCTGTTGGTAAAATACGATCAGTCCCCCTTGATGTTCCCTACTGTGAAGTTCTAGGATAGGACTCAGACATGGCTTTCTGGGAGCACCCTATTGTAACCCAATCCAGCCACAATTTGATTGAATCCCATTTCCCCATGTGTGGACGTCTAAATAAATTTGGACTCTTGATAGTATAATATTGAATAGCACACTGGCATTATTTTAGAAGCAAGCCGTAATCTTCTTAACAGTCTTTCTTCAGGTATTTACAACTAAGACTCGCCTACTGCAGGTAGAAGGATATCCCCGACCTGCACACTAACGACTATGAGGACATGTGGAAATATTGTTTGCAATGCTTATTCCTGTAAGAGACCACTTCATTCATTTCATTTCCTCCATAAGGTATATTGTATGCCCCCCCCAGAGAAAGATGAATGTAAACTTTTTCTTGGTGTGTTGGAGATGCACCACTGGTAACAAATGCCCCTTGCTTGTCTTTTGGATTAAACATCTAAATGAATCTCTTCCTAGTACTAATATTGTACCCCTTCCCTTGTGTTTTTCAGTTTGTCATGGACTTCGCCAACTTTTTCCCAGGTTTTGTTTTAAGTTATTTTTTTCCATATGTAAATAAAAAAAATAAGAGAATGGCAAGAATGATTGGCAGGCTGCAGTCTTTTCCCCAGGTTTTGTTGACTTTAATATTATTATCACAGCAGATGTGAGCTGTGCGCTATAAATTTTTGCTACTTTTGGATTACAAGTGACAAGTGGGGAAGCATTCAGGATGAGCACCCGCATTAAAGATAGAGGAAAGCGTGCGGTTACTCTCTTGTCTGGGATATAAACTAATCTAAGAGGTGGCCGCGGTAAAGATTCTAAATATATTGTCTTTCTGTTGGCTGGCTTTAAAGCCTCTGTTATGTAACTGTTAACACCCCAAATTTCAAATTATATAAATAGGGCAATATGCCATGAAGTTAAATGAACAGAGCACATGCTGTTATGTGGAGATGTGATGACTGCCCTCTAGTGGTAATCTGGACTTCAGCCTCTGGCCTGCTTCCAACAGGTCAGCAATGAATCTTAATTAAGTTGTATTCATCTTCTAGTAGTATACCATAGGGAATTGCATTAGTCAATGTAATTTAATTCTAAAGAAAGTATTGCAAATGCATATTAAACTGATTTGAATTATGCTCTCCAGAATGTTCTTTAATGGTATTGATGATCTAGATAAGAGGTAATAAAGCTTAATCTTATAATTAGATATTTTAGAAAAATATGCTTATACCTTGAAATGTAAAACTCAGAACAAGGCTCGAGGCCTAGGACTTCACTGACTTTATACCCAGGCATTTAACGTAATGCATTAGGACAGGAATTGGATTAGTTTATTAAATTATTTATCTTACCCCACCATAATCGGCATTGCGTTAAATCTAATTGGTTCAATAACAAGTGTTCTATTATTTTGTTTTTATCATCTTATGATCACATTTTTGTAAAATTGCAAAAGTACAGAGGTTAAACAAATGCAGGCTTATTCATTTGTGCTATTATATAACTCATTGCTAAAATGAGATTCTCAGAGGGATCCAAATAGGTTTTTTTTCCATAATTTTCTGCATTCATCAGTCAATACACATAGTTAGGAACTTTCAATGGCTCCTGGCTGCCAGAAATGGTAAAATAAGGGATAAGTAACACTAACAGCAGAAAGTCACACATTTTTGTCCACTTTGACCACTGTGTCATAGTGTGAGAAAGTTGGTCTGATTGGATAGTAGCGTTCAGACCCCTCGTAGGATCTTGCCGCAATGAGCTGCATTGACATATTTTATTTATTTATTTTTAATTCTACATAAAAATGCCAGTCATCATCATCAAGTTGAGGATGAAGTCTAGTATCTGTAATATGTGATGGCATCATGATAGGCATTTTGAATAAAAATTTTGAATTGCTGTTTTTTGCAATTGTTAAATGAGCTGGACATTTTCTACAAAGAAAATTATATATATATATATATATATATATATATATATATATATATATATCTACTATATAAATGCCTAGTGGCGTGTGTGGGGAAAAAAACCAAGCTGCAGCGCCACCTGCTGGGCAGAGTTATACACTGACCTATATATTTCTTGAAGGAGAAGTGACAGTTGGGAGTGGTTGGTGGTTTCCGCGGGTGACAGTGGGGAGTTTTTAACACCTTAAGTAGCTTGATGAAGGATGTGGCGATGAAGATGAAGGATGAGGTGATGGAGAAAAATGATGAGGTGGTGACATGTGGACAAAACCACGTTAAAAAAGGGCGCTTGCGTCGGGAAGTAACGCTCTTCCCCTGAGGAGGCCTGGACTAGGCCCAAATGCATGACAAGAACCATTTTAACACCTTAAGTAGCTTGATTTGACTAGAATGCATGAGTATCATGCATGGGTTAACTTGTGTATATATATATATATATATATATATATATATATATATATATCTATATCTATAATATAAATGCTTAGTGGCATGTGTTAGTCTGTCTGTGTGTGGGGAAAAAAAAACCAAGCTGCAGAGCCACCTGCTGGGCAGAGTTATACACTGACCTACTAAATTCTTAGTGTGTGTGGAAAAAAAAATTCAGAAAGGGCTGAAATTTGGTATACTAAGATGTTTTTAATTTGTTAATTTAATTTGTTAATTGTTAAAAGTGTTTATAAAGATTTAAAAAATATATATATATATTTCTTGAAGGAGAAGTGACAGTTGGGAGTGGTTGGTGGTTGCCGGGGGTGACAGTGGGGAGCGGTTGGTGGTTGAGGCCTGGGCTATGGCCCAAATGCATGACAAGAACCTTTTTAACACCTTAAGTAGCTTGATTTGACTAGAATGCATGGGTATCATGCATGGGTTAACTTGTGTATATATATATATATATATATATATATATATATATATATATCTATAATATAAATGCTTAGTGGCGTGTGTTAGTCTGTCTGTGTGTGGGGAAAAAAAAACCAAGCTGCAGAGCCACCTGCTGGGCAGAGTTATACACTGACCTACTAAATTCTTAGTGTGTGTGGAAAAAAAAATTCAGAAAGGGCTGAAATTTGGTATACTAAGATGTTTTTAATTTGTTAATTTAATTTGTTAATTGTTAAAAGTGTTTATAAAGATTTAAAAAATATATATATATATTTCTTGAAGGAGAAGTGACAGTTGGGAGTGGTTGGTGGTTGCCGGGGGTGACAGTGGGGAGTGGTTGGTGGTTGCCGGGGGTGACAGAGTGAGAGGAGTGTGATACTCAGGACCGCTGAGAGAGATCCCTGTGTCACGGATAGACATCTGGATAGATGTGGCGATGAAAATGAAGGATGAGGTGATGGAGAAGAATGATGAGGTGGTGACATGTGGACAAAACCACGTTAAAAAAGGGCGCTTACGTCAGGAAGTAACGCTCTTCCCCTGAGGAGGCCTGGGCTATGGCCCAAATGCATGACAAGAACCTTTTTAACACCTTAAGTAGCTTGATTTGACTAGAATGCATGAGTATCATGCACGGGTTAACTTGTATATATATATATAAGAATAAGCACGTGTGGTGCTAAAACAAAATTGTATCCATGGTTAGTGGTTCACATGGCTTTAAAGGTTTACAGTCAAACTTTCACACTGTACGTCATTGTGTATCTGTGAATGACATACCGAAGAGGATTATTTTGAAATACAAGATGGACCCTGCTTCTTTAGTGTGCTTTAGTGAGATAATTCATTCTGGATTTGTATCAAATAACGTGTAATGCTAACCAGTTCTGTGCTCTTTTTGTCTGATAAAATTCCCATTGATGGAAGAAATACCACCCGGTCACTAAGCTCTGTAGTTACCTACTCAAAGTCAGCACTAGATAAGCCCTAGAGACGTGTGATAAAGCTGCTATAAATAGTTCCTTTTAAATACACCCAACAGATATACATAAGATGTTGAACGCAGCTCGTCTTACAATGTTTGCACCATAGAAACTATATGGTGTAAATAGCAGTGTCTTGTAAATTATTAAATCTAAATAATAAATTAAAGTGATGAGAAAAATGTTTTTCTTGATATAGAATTTAAAATAAACAAACATTATTGATATAAGTTTTACTTTAAAATACTACTAATAAATCCTTGAGACTTGTTTTGTTGTTTCCGTAATTCAATGCCCGTGTTAGTCCTTTTGTGCACTTTCTATTACACATCACTTTCTACATGAAATTCATTAACATTACTAACTAGGTTTCATTTATGTTTGTTCCTTTGTTTTGTTATGTTTTTGCTACCTGTAGGATCTGGTTGGTTGCTACATGTATTCCTTCATTGAAGTCCAAGATAAGACATATTTTACTTCCCTAAACATTGCCACAACTCAATTTCTGTGACATTAACCTTGCTGTAGATTATTAAGCACTTTGTTTGCCAACTAAACACAAAACAATATTTTCCCAATCAAATAATGATCAAGCTTATCTGACTAGAAGATTGACCAATCAGCTAGGTCATGTTGGAAAAATTGGGTCAGGGACCAGATTGGCAGGTGTGATGTGTAGGCACCTGATTCAAATCTGAATGTTTGGTAACACTACGGGCCTGATTCATTAATGATCTTAACTTGAGAAACTTCTTATTTCAGTCTCCTGGACAAAACCATGTTACAATGCAAGGTGTGCAAATTAGTATTCTGTTTTGCACATAAGTTAAATACTGACTGTTTTTTCATGTAGCACACAAATATCAACTTTAAATTTCAGTGTACAAATAAGCTATCAAGTATTTGTGTGCTACATGAAAAAACAGTCAGTATTTAACTTATGTGCAAAACAGAATACTAATTTGCACACCTTGCATTGTAACATGGTTTTGTCCAGGAGACTGAAATAAGAAGTTTCTCAAGTTAAGATCCTTAATGAATCAGGCCCTATATCATTTTTCATAATATTACTTAAAACTGATAGGATTTGTCCAAAACCCAAATAGAATTCTAGATTTGGGGACCCCTTACTTCACGTTTGTAAAAGTGATATACTACCATTTTGTAGTCAGTAGAGGTCATTGTTTTTCTATAGGTGCTTTAAGACATGTTTAGTCAATGACTAAAAGTTATTTATGACCAAAAATAGAATTGACAGTGACAACGACTGCGTAAAGTTTGTATGATCTCCATGTGCTTGTGTGGGTTTCCTCCGTAATCTCCGGTTAATTGCCTTCTGACTAATTAATGTTTGTGTGTTCATGTGGTAGGGAATAAACACTGTACGTTTCCTTTCTGGATAACCCCACACTTTCAAGCACCTGTTGTGAATCTATAAACTGATAGAGTAACTTCCACTTCTGTATAGGAAGTAGATTGTAAGCTCCACTGGGGCAAGGACTGATGTCTATGAATAAATTTTATCTGCAAAATGCTGCATAATATGTGGGTGCTGTATAAATAACTGTTAATAAATGCCAGGTTTTAAAGATGTACTAGACAAGCACCAAAGTCTACTAAGGCTACAAGTTTATTCAGAATGAAAAGTACATTTATGTAAAAGAAAAGTCCCAAACGCCCACATCTTTAATCAGATAAGCCCAATGCTTTTGCACTTGAACCAAGGTAATCCTAAAATCTACTGGGGCAAATAAAAAAAAAGTGTAAAGTATATTAAGCTGCAACTTAACATAACAATCTTAGTTATAAACGTTATGCGTCTGTTTCATTAAGGAAAGTAAGGCAAAGAAATTAGTAAGTTTGCTCCTGGACAAAACTATGTTACAATGCAAGGGGTGCAAATTAGTATATTATTTTGTACATAAGGAAAATATTCGCTGTTTTTTCATATAGCATACAAATCCTTGATAGCATTATTTGTACACTGACATTTAAAGTTGATCTAGGACATGCCCTTCCTCAACTATAAATCTGTCATCACATTTTAAATTTACAACATGGTTTTGCCAAGGTGCAAAGTAACTATTTTCTTTGCTTTACTTTCCTTAATGAGCTAGGCCCTATACAACCCCAGTATTAACCCAAATCCTAAATCTGATTCTTACCCAAATGTTAACCTTAGAACTGTCAAGGGCACTAGGAGTCTTTGCCCAGGATATCACCAGATGATGATCTTACCAGAGTAGTGTGGGTTACACAGTGGTCCTCTGGTAGCAGGGTGACTAGCGGAACATATGACTCAGCAGATGGTGAGAGGATGCAAATAGAAAAGTCAATGACTAGCAGCAATCTGGTTAATGATTAGGTAGATATGAACACGAGGATCTTGATGGACGTGAAGAAGTGCAGGAAGGTAACAGGGAAGTCAGTGGTCTGCGTACAGCAAGTTGTACCACTGCTTATGGTGAAGAGACTTGTCCAGGTGCAGGTAGATAGCGGGGAAGTCAGTGGTCTGCGTATAGCAAGTTGTACCACTGCTTATGGTGAAGAGACTTGTCCAGGTGCAGGTAGGTAGCGGGAAAGTCAGTGGTCTGCGTATAGCAAGTTGTACCACTGCTTATGGTGAGAGGATTTGTCCAGGTGCAGGTAGGTAGCGGGGAAGTCAGTGGTCTGCGTATAGCAAGTTGTACCACTGCTTATGGTGAGAGGATTTGTCCAGGTTCAGGTAGGTAGAGGGGAAGTCAGTGGTCTGCGTATAACAAGTTGTACCACTGCTTAATAGGTCAGGAGGTGTACAAGTGTTGATGAGTGGAAACATAGAATGTAGACACTGAGAGCACAAGGAACTTGATCCCAACCAGTATGCACAAGTCTATGCTGGTGTGGCAGGCGCTGCTTGACAGAGACGGATTCACTACTGGAATCCAGGCTAATAGCAGAAGGTCAATTAGCATATGTATCTCACGACTGAACAAAGAGGTAAACTTCCCAGCAGATATGCGGAGTAATAACACAGTCTCAGGGAGATAGAGGATTCCGTGGGTAAGTGGAGAACAGTCCAAGCGGATATGCAGTAAACGAATACCGTCAATAGAAAATAAGCATACCGCGGTTCAGTTGAGCAGGCTGTCCACGAGAGGATACAGGAAAAGCTGAGCGGCTGCACGCCAGCACGAGTAAAGAAACCACAGGTGAGTGGTAGCGGTAATCAGGGTCCGAGTCAGCACACAGGCAGAGAACTTGACACGGGTAGAACGACGATGAGCAATGCAGGAATCACTGGAGATAGCGAACACGAGTAGAACACTGGAGACTTGAAGCGGTCTGGAAACCGGCAATGAGTTGAGCAGGAATCAGCAGGAAGCTGAAGACATAGTAGAACACGGGAGACTTGAAGCGGTCTGGAAACCGGCAATGAGTTGAGCAGGAATCAGCAGGAAGCTGAAGACACGGAGAAGTACACAGGAACACCTTCAGAGACTCACAGGGAATGAGACTCCAAGATCAGGCAACGAGGTAGTGAACACAGGTGCTTTAAATAGGGAGCGTTGCCTGATCAACCAATTAACTAAAAGCAAAGGTCAGAAGAGTTCTTAGGAACTGCGCATGCGCAGACCATTAGGATGGCGGGCGGCCACGGTTCAGGATAGGTGCTGGCAGGAATACTGGAGAGCCAAGCACCAGTGAAGAGGCACTCACGGTCCGGTGAGTGACAAGAACCAAGTTAAGTACAAGCCCTAATCCAATCATAAATCATAGCTACAGATAAGCAACATACAGAATATTAACGGTTACCGGCATAAACTTTTAGAACAGATAGTAAGAGGTCTTCACCTATTGCAGGTGCCTTTCCCGTAGAGCTTATCCCGCTCACAGGTACTCGGATGCCCCCAGGTGTTAACTCTAACTTAGTAAAAGTTTATGTACGGTTACCATAGCGCAGAGGTAGTATGTAGATAACTGGAACACAGCAGACAGATACCAGGCCAAAGGTCAGGGCAGGCTGCAAGCACGGAGAATCGGAAATACAAAGACAACGGTCAGGGGCAGAGTACAAGCAGTGTCCAGAAACAAGCCAGTGAGTCAAAACAGGAACCAATCAGAATTCCGGCAGAGTATCCACAGTAAACTGAAGGAGGTCAGCTAGTGTGTGGCACAAATGCTATAAACGGCAGGGAGGCTAACCCCGCCCTGCCTTAAATACAGAAAGGGGCCAATGACAACATAGAGCATCAGCCTGCAAAAATCAACCTCAGAGGCTTGTTAATTAATCAGTGCCCAGCTGTCAAATTAATTGCCGGGACGGGGCGGCAGTGAACAGAGCGTCCTGATTGCCCTGGCAATGGCGGGGATACTGAGACTGGAAGTGACATCCCGGCTGCCAGGGCAACAGTTGGGACGTGGCCAGAAGCAGAGACCGGCAAACCGTCGCGGCTAGTGCGGAGACTCAGGACAATATTCCATTTGACTGTGGAATTTAGCTCATTTCTCCAGAAGAATTTGTGCTTAAGTGTTTTGTATGGAATTCCCTCTACCATTTTTGGTACGAACTGAATTGAAACCCCACCACGTAGTAGAATTAATTGGCCGTCATCGACCCAACTCTATTTATAGGCTATAAATTCTGGAAATGTACAAATACAATGTGGAGAGGCCATTCTGCGAAACGGCAAAGGAAAAGCTGAACTTTTCTGCAGAACAGTCTTTTCCACAGCAAAATTCAATTGATACAAACTGTCACTGCACTTTAATTCATCTCTCGGTCTAACTATATAACCAAGGTCAAACTATAAAATGATCCCATCTTATAGGTCTTGCATGTTACCCCTCAGACTTTGCAAATGATCCCACTAATGGGAGATTTGCCCCTTCCTAGTCTAGTACAAAAACTATATACTGAGAAAATTGTGACATAGTGGCATATATTGCAGTCAACAGACAGGTTATTAATTAATCCAAGTCAATATCTTGAGATGTAATGTTCACTGTGATCTGAATATGGCAGCATCCAATAAGTAACTTCTAGACTATTTTATGAGTAAACAGTGCTGTTCTGAAATTTAGCGAAAAAAACACTACAGATAATTCCATTCAATAGACATCTGAAACCACTTTGTTGGAAGCCATTTGGGTTTAGGTGTCACATGACAAATGTTTTAAAGGAAGTTCAACGTATGCAATGGATGTAATATAGTATGTGAACAATATTTTTGGAAAATGAAAAGAAAAAATAGCTATGCCCCCTTCCAAGTATCTTTAGATGTGTCCATGTTATCACTTTTAGCTGCGCTAGAATATAGTCAGACCGCCTATTTAATTAATTCTTCAAACGTGGTTACACACCAACAAACAGTAGTTGAGGCCAAAACAACATGTAGCAAACCAGAGACGTAGAATGATAAGTATACAACTAAGTATTGCAGGTCAGCCAACTCTCCTGTGTCCATATGTAGGCACTTGTGAAGTGGGAGGGACAATATTAAGATGTAGCCAATCCGAGCATGTTAATATTAACAGCAAATAGCAGTGATTTGAGGCATCTGTCAAATTGTGGTATCACCGTACAACTATATATGAAACAAGGTTCATATATCCAACCTGTTTTATTGCTGTACAAAATTGTAACATTGATGGACTGCAAAAGTTTAATCACATGGAAGGTGCATCATCAGGTGGACCTCATCATCATATGAAAATATTTTCCATTGGTTTATTTTCACTTTAATACCAATGTTAATTGTAGTCTATTTTTCAAGGGGAAAACATAACTCTGACAGTTGCAGTTTCTAACAATAGGAAACCAATCTGCAATACAGATGTGTAGATATATATTTTCTTAATCAAATAATATCCTGTGCCAAGGATCTCACAATGGAAGAAACTCTCCTCTAAATATGTGCAAGCCAAATATCATTGCCACATCTACTAATGGGCTCATCTTTCCCCAATAACTCATCAGAAACGTAAATGACTATTGGAAAAAATACTAATATACTGTTAACTATTTCCAAAGAAGGGCTATAAATATTAATATTCTTATTATTAAGGTTTATGTACAAGGCACCACAAAATTCTGCTGAGCCATACAATGCAACAGTAGAACATGGGTGAACTTAACACGAGTAGTACAACAGGATATAATATAACCAGTGGTCGAAGTGGGAATTTAGAAGTGCAGGTATGGAAATTTTAAAGAAAAGTTTGAGGGCCGCCTAGAGCTTTTGGGGATTTTGATAGTGTAAAATGAATTTTAGATGCATTTTTACAGTATACAGTATAATGTAAAGCACTAAATAATGCAAGGCTACCCACCCTGTGTCCCCCACCAATCCTGTGTTTCTTCCCCTCTCTCTTAGGTCTTCCTTTATCCTTCAACTTTCCCTCATCTGTTATCTGTCCACTCTGCCCATGTGCCCTTATAGTCATCCAAGGTATCTCCCTCTATCTCTCCCCACCTCCTCTCCTCTATGCCTCACCCCCTGCTCCTCTCACCCTCTCACTCATCCACTGATTCTCTCACTATGTCCCTTATGCCCCTGCTACCATCTATTAAACCTGTCCCTGCTCCTATATTTGGCTCTCATTAGTGACTTTGGGCATTTATAATAAATGTTTTAGATTTTCCCCATATTTTTTATATAAGTGTTTATTGCAGGGAAATGAGATATATATGTGTGTGTGCGTGGGGGTGGGGGTGGGGGTGGGGGGATGTTGTTGTTTTTTAAGGCAAAATTACATAATATTAAATATAATTCTATTTATAGGGTCCTGACATTAGCTGACACAAAGTCAAATGTTAAGTCACTTAAAAAGAAAAATAGCTATTTGTTTTTATTAGTATGTCACCTTACCTGTTCTACCTGAGGCAGCTGGAAGCTTATGCTCAGGTGCTGCCTATCTGGATCCTGGAATGTTGGTGCCCTACTTGGGAAAAAAAACAGGCACATGAAATATTGAAAACCCTGGCGTTAAATCAATAACACCCACATTTTATAATTAGGCTTCCCTCCCTGCAATCAGCCCTGTTAAAAAAAAAAAAATTAATAGTATTCACACTTAATAAATAGACCTATTTCCCTCCAACCAGCCCTGATGTTTATTTAGTAGCATATATTTAATAAATAGCCCTATTTCCCCCCGAAACAGCCCCAAAATTAAATAGTATTCTCATTTAATAATAAATCTACTTTCCTCCCTCCAAACATCCCTGGTAATAAATTAATAGAATTTTTCCCTCAACCATCCCTGACATTAAATAAATCGTAATCACATTTAATAAATAGCCCTCCCTCTCCCCAAACTTAGCCCCTAGCCACAGTCCACCATTACATGAACAGGTCACCTCTCATCACATTGAGAAAAACTCGACCCCCTTCCCTCATTACATTCAGATAACCCCCCTTCCCTAATTACATTCAAAAAGCCCCCCCTACCCTCATTACTTTAAAACAACCCCCCCCCTCCCTAATTACCTTAAAAAATAAACCTCTCTTTTATTACTTTAAAAAATAACTCCTTCTTCCCCCATTCCCTTTTAATTAGATTAGGGAGCTGATAGAGGTGGTTATCCCTGACAGGGTATAATGTCGTAAAGCTTCAGAAGGATAACAGGATATAGAGCAGACGCTAGGAAACAACAGGATGGGATAAAACAAAAGATGTAAGGGGAATGTAAGCTCTCTAAATCAATAAAGCAAAGATAGTAATATTGGGTATAGATGCACCTACAGCTAGATTTAGGGTTAAGCACAGTAGACCTGTGTCTAGTGTTAGCAGAGGTTGAGAGGTGGTGTTTTTCTTCCAAGCGAAGTGTCTGGGTTAGTTATTCTTTTCTTTCATTGGAAAATAAAGATGAAGGGAATGATAAAAAAAATAACCAATTTTAGTTCATATGAAAAGAGAATAGTTTCATTATAATCTGCTCTATGTGTGTAAATCAGTTGTAGCTAGAGGATGGGATGGTGAATAGAGGGCTAAGATTTTACTTACGGGATTCAGTTATGTAAATCCAGCCATGGATCACCCTGAAATCCCTATGTGAGAAGATAAAGCAGCATCCATTTTATCACAATTATTTTTTTATAATTGGAACAAAACTTCAGTTTTCAACTAATGAAACACAATTTTATAACAGCTGAAATTTTTTCAAGAAAATACAGATACGGCAAAGAAATAAAAATATCAAGAGTCAAATTTGGCTTTAGTTGCTCAAGTATAACCCCATTATCTTCAGATACCTACATATTTACTATAGGACTTGTCTTTGTGCAGCAATGTACAAGTCTGTAGGTACTGCCATGGGCACTGCCATGATGCAGGTAGGCTTAAGTGTGTCTGTAGTTAACTGAAGATGGGGAGGTGGGTAGAGGGGAATACCTGTTCTTAGTGACAGCAGGGCACCTGACTAGAAATAGTGCTTTCTCTCCCAAGGACATTCTGCTAGCTGGATGTAGGGGTCAGGTATCATCCTAGATACCGTATTTTCCAATAGACCTCCCTGAGCTCGCCTTAGGACACCTACGTTACAGTTACGGTTTCCAATAACTTAGCTCATTCCAAATAATGCTAGTGAATGAGTGCCAGTGCCTGCCATAACCAGGCACAGGGGGGGTTACAGTTGACCATTCTGAGTGATTACACCTGTCTCATTAAGAGAAATACTCGAAGCGTCCATATATCTAACCCATTAGACAACCCAAAGAAAAATCAGTTCTAAAATCCAAACATTTCTCAGATTATGGATCAAATTAAAAAAACAGATACATTTTAATTAAAGCCGTAAACAGTCAAGGAAGTTTAAGCTGGTTTGACCATATTCAAGCCACCTTGACCATGTTGGAACCTGTATGAACATGTTTTACTATGTTCAAGCTGGTTCACGCATAGTTGAGCTAGTTCACACGTGGTCGAGCTCAAATACTTTCAAGCCAAAAGTTATATGTTTGGTTGGTTTTTAATGGCAAACGTAGAATGGCAAAATTTGAGTACAGGAGAAGCCCTGGCTCTTTGTAGAGAGTAGCTCCAGGGCCTCCTCTTCATCTCCTTGAGTAACTTTCTGACCCATGTGTAATGAGATGTCATCTTACATGCAAATCTTCCCTCTTGCCCCTCTTTCTATTCCTAAAAAAAAACAAAAACATTTTAGTACTCATATTGCATATATCATTTTTTATACACTATAAAAAGTATTTGGACGCTTGACAATAACACTAACAGGGACTGTAATGACTTTGTATTCAAATACATATACTTTAATATGGAGCTGGTCCCCTTTTGCAGCGATAACAGCTTCTACCTTTCTTGGAAGACTTTCCACAAGATGTTGAAGTGTTTCTGTGGGAATTTGTGCCCATTCATTATGTAGAGCGTTTATGAGGTCAGGCACTGATGTTGGAAGAGGAGGCCTGGCTCGCAATCTCCATTCCAGTCAGGTCAGGGCTCTGTGCGGGCCATTCAAGTTCTTCCACACCAAATTCAAACCATGTCTTTGTAGTCCTTGCTTTGTGCACTGGGGCACAGTCATTTTGGAATAGAAAAGAGCCTTCCCTATACTGTTGCCACAAAGTTGGAAGCATAGCATTGTCCAAAATGACTTGGTATGCTGAAGCATTAAGATTGCCCTTCACTGGAGATAAGAGTCCAGCCTAAACCCTGTAAAATAGCTCCATGACATTAACCCTCCTCTACTAAACTTCACAGTTGACATAATGCAGTCAGGCAGGTAACGTTCTCCCGGCATCTGCCAAACCCAGACTCGCTCATCTGACTGCCAAACAGAGAAGCGTGATTCGTCACTCCACAGAACACGTTTCCACTGCTCCACAGTCCAGTGTTGGTGTGCTTTACACCACTCCATCCGACGCTTGGCATTGGTCTTGGTGATGTGAGACTTGCATGCAGCTGCCATGGAAACCCATTCCATTAAGCTCATGCGTCACAGTTTTTGTGCTTACATTAATGCCAGTGGAAGTTCGGAACTCTTCACCTATGAAATCAGCAGAGCATTGGCGACTTTTATGTACCATGAGCCTTAGCAGCCGTTGACCTTGCTCTGTGATTTTACATGGTCTTCCGCTTCATGGCTGATTTGCTGTTGTTCCTAAACGCTTCCACTTTCTAATAATATCCCTTACAGTTGACATTGGAATATCCAGCAGGGATGAAATTTCACAAAGCGTCTTATTGCAAAGGTGGCATCCTATCACAGTACCACGCTTGAAGTCACTGAGCTCTACAGAATGACCCATTTTGTATCCCAAATGTTTGCAAATGGAGACTGCATGGCTAGGTGCTTGATTTTATACACCTCTGGCAATGGGTCTGATTGAAACTAGGGGTGTGCACTGGCCACTTTTCGTGTTTTGGGTTTTGGGTTCTGATTAGCTTGAGGTTTTGGGTTCTGATTGGTTTTGCCAAAACACCCCACTCAAGGTTTTGGTTCTGATTTAGGGTTTTGGGTTCTGATTTTTTTTTTAAAAAAGCATAAAAAGTGCTAAAATCCAGGTTTTTTTTCACTCCTACGCTATTATTAACCTCAATAACATTCAATAACAATCATTTCCACTAATTTCCAGTCTATTCTGAACACCTCACACCTCACAATATTGTTTTTAGGCCAAAAGGTTGCACCGAGGTAGCTGGATGTCTAAGCTAAGCGACACAAGTGGGCGGCACAAACACGTGGCCCATCTAGTAGTGGCACTGCAGTGGCAGACAGGATGACAGTTTGAAAAAGTAGGCCCCAAAGAGCACATAAGGCCAAAAAAAGAGGTGCAAGATGGAATTGTCCTTGGGCCCTCCCACCCACCCTTATGCTGTTAAAATAGGACATGCACACTTTAACAGACCAATCATTTCAGCGACAGGGCCTACCAAACAACTGTGGCTAAAATGATTGGTTTGTTTGGGCCCCCACACAAAAAAAGCTATTCATCTCTCCCTGTACAAACTAAACTGGCTCTACTGAGGCAAGATGTCATCCTCATCCTCATCCTCTGATTCCTCGCCCCCTTCAGGGTGTACTTCATCATCCTCACACATTATCAATTTGTCCCCGCTGGACTCCACAATCACAGGTCCCTCTGTAGTCTCTGGAGGCCAGTGCTGGTCTTGATTGAGGAATTGATAATTAATTTTTATGAACATCATCTTCTCAACGTTTTGCGGAAGCAACCTCCTTCGCCGCTCACTGACCAGGTTCCCCGCTGCACTAAAAACTCTTTCGGAGTACACACTGGAGGGGGGACAACTGAGGTAAAATAGAGCCAGTTTGTACAGGGGCTTCCAAACTGCCTTTTTTTCCTGCCAGTAAGAATAAGGACTGTCTGACATGTCGTTTTGGATGGTGTCAGCAAAGTAATCCTCCACCATTTTTTCAATGGTGACAGCATCCAATGCAGCGACAGTAGACATGTCTGCAATGGTTGGCAGGTCCTTCAGTCCGGACCAGATGTTCTCAGCATCCCCGCCAGCAGGTCGTTTATGAAATCTCAGCTGTTTCCTCGCAGCCACAGGTGTGAAAGAAAATGAAGGAGGAGCTGTTGGCATGTCACGGTCCTCTTCAGAGGACAATCTCCTGACCAGCAGGTCTTTGCACCGCTGTAGACTTGTGTCCGCCGGAAACAGAGACACAACATACGCTTTAAACCGAGGATCGAGCACGGTGGCCAGAATGTATTCCTCTGACTTTAAAAGAGTGACCACCCTCGGATCCTGGCAAAGCGTACGAAGGGCTTCATCCACAAGAGCTACATGCTTTGTGGAATCGCAATGCTTTAACTGCTCCTCCCTCACTTTCTCCAGCTGCTTCTGCAACAGCCTGATCAGGGGAATCACCTGACTCAAGCTGGCAGTGTCGAAACTGACTTCTCGTGTGGCAAGTTCAAATGGCTGCAGAACCTTGCACAACACGGAAATCAGTCTCCACTGCGCTTAACTCAGGCGCATCCCCACTCCTTTCCCTATGTCGTAGGTGGCTGTGTAGGCTTGAATGGCCTTTTGCTGCTCCTCCATCCTCTGCAGCATATAGAGGGTGGAGTTCCAGCGCGTCACAACCTCTTGTTTGAGGTGATTATTAATAATCAATAATATTTCTGGACTGCAGGAACAGTGAACGTAGTTTAATATCGAAGTAATAATATTTCTGGACTGCAGGAACAGTTACCGTAGTCTGAATACGAATAAATTATCTAAATTATGGTAGTCTGCAGGAAAGAAGACTCATATTTTTGTTTGATGCTTGTATTTAATGTAATTTGTATTTAATTACAATATATTTTGAAAATGCAACTTTATTAATATATGTCAAGACACTATTCTTTCTTCTGTATATGACACTTCATTACATTAATATATTATATACAAATAAGGTATGCAACCTAGCATTTATCATCATCATCATCATCATCATCATCATCTACTAACACATTCAACACTCTAGGCTATAGTGCTGCGTAAGTTTACACACTTGCTATGCCTGAAGTGCGCCAATGCTACTGATCTTAAGATACGTCGTCTCACCACTTGCATGCAAATATACTTTTTACGTGCATTTTTTTCTATGTATGTTCGGAGCACAAATGTGTCCACCTCTAAATGGCCTTATCTGTGTGGAGTTTGTATATTCTTCCCGTGTTTGCGTGGGTTTCCTCCGGGTGCTCGGGTTTCCTCCCACACTCCAAAAACATACTAGTAGGTTAATTGGCTGCTATCAAAAATGGACCCTAGTCTGTCTATGTCTGTGTGTATATATTAGGGAATTTAGACTGTAAGCTCCAATGGGGCAGGGACTGATGTGAATGAGTTCTCTGTACAGCGCTGCGGAATCAGTGGCGCAATATAAATAAATGGTGATGATGATGATTTGTCTTTCTCTTCACTTTGATCTTTTACGGGATACTTCAACTATCTTATATTAAAGTCTCAGTGCCTGATTTTGCTAAGAGATTGTACTATGAGTAGGGCAATAAGTGTAGCAGACTTCTGTCCCTGGCCCTTCAACAAAAGTGAGCTCATCCCCAGATTGTCACTTATTTTCGTCATGGTCCTGGAAACATTGCTGCACAAAATCAGAGGAAACATGGATATCCAGGGGATATCGCAGAGGTATGGATATCATACTGTCACCATATATGTGGACGACCTCCCCTTTTTCTTAATCTGCCTGATGGTAAACCTTTCAGACTTATTGGGGGGAATTCAATTGGCTGCATTACTGGTAAAAGTAATGCGGCCTGTGCATTATTACCATTATTACAGTAATAATGCACTTAATTACCGTTATTACAGTAGTTTCAACGCCAGCTTTTGCTCGCAGCTCCCTCAGCTGTGAGCAGAAAGCTGGGTTAAAAGTACCGTAATAATGGTAATACCTTTAACGCCACGCTAATTCGGGAGGAATTGAATTCCTCCCATTATGTGTATTTGAGTTCTTTAATAACCACTCCAACACTCCAATTAAATTTCTCTAAATCCACGGACTTCAATATTAGGCTTTCTGGTACAATATGTAACAACATTGGATGCCTGGAGTCACTTTTACATAAATCACTTTATTGCTTCCTTATGGAACAAACAAGCACTCACTTACCTCTTACTGCATTCACAGTCTTACATGCAGGGCCGCCATCAGGGGGGTACAGGGGGTACTGTTGTACCGGGCCCGAGCTCACCAGGGGGCCCGGTACAACAGCTCAGCACAGACTTACCTGGGGCCCGCCGCTGGTCTCCGCTATTCTGTCTTCAGCCTGGCTGTCACCGTGACAGCCAGGCACCAGGATCCGATCGCAGGGGTGGAGGATTCATTCCCCCTGCGATCATGTACTCTGCCTGTGACAGATCACATGATCGCAGGGGGAATGATTCCTCCACCCCTGCGATCGGATGCTGGTGCCTGGCTGTCACGGTGACAGCCAGGCTGAAGACAGAATAGCGGAGACCAGCGGCGGGCCCCCAGGTAAGTATGTGTTGCTCATGGAGGGGGGGGCACTCATGGGGGGGCCCGCTCATGGGGGTGGCCCGGGTAGCACTGGGGGCCCGTACTGGGCCCGATTTTTTATGAAGGCGGCCCTGCTTACATGCAGGTACTTGGAACATATGCAAACATCCATCACAACAATATTTTATGGGGTTGGGTACAACAACCCGATGCTGGCAACCCCAACAGGAGTCACCACAACATGCTGTTGGGGTTGCCAGCATCAGGATTTAGATTACCACTGATATTATGTTAGAAGCAAACTAGGGTGGTCACTCTGCCGGGCTACACTGATGGGTAGGGAATGGACTTATGCAGAACAAACATACTGTCTTTCTTATTGACAGGTTATAATTTCCTTAAATAAGCTTATAAGGGAATGGAAGTACCATTAGGTCCAGCCTATTTGCTATTCCACCGCAACACATATAAATTGAGAAGATATAAGAGATCATTGCAGATTCATCTGATCTCGGTAGCCTGGCTCTATAGAAACGAGCAACTGCTCCACAAATTAAATGAGAAATTATGAGAGTAAAATGTATTTGTAAAATGTAACAGCTTATGCTTATGTCAAAGGCCTATTTAGCTCTCTACCTATACTTGGTTACCATGGTTAAAGTTAAGGAACTGGATTGTAACAAGGGTCTAATGACAATGATATTTGACACTCTTCACAAACAGCGGTAAATATGCTTTGGTAGAGAATTCCGAGGGGACGCGGCTTGCTTGCTGGGCTTGGCATGTGGCGCTACCTTTACACTCCTGCCCAGGGCCGCCGAGAGGGGGGGGGAGCGGGTACTAATTACCCGGGCCCGGCATGTCAGGGGGCCCGGCCCGGGCCCTTGCGCTGCTGATTTTTTTAAATTTTTAAATTTTTTTTTTCAAAACGTTTTTTTTCCTTTCCTTTTTTTTTTTTTTTTGACGGGGGGTGGGGGGGGGGGGCTCGGTCGTTGGTGGGGGGAGCAGGCTAGTTTAAAAAAAAAACAAAAACATACTCACCTGATCGCGGAGCCGGCATCCCTCCTCTCTGCTGCTCTGTGCTCTATTCAGACTGTCTGAATACTGGGTGTGATGTCATCATGTCATGCCCAGCATTCAGTCAGTCTGGAGCAATGGAGCACAGAGCAGCAGAGAAGACCAAGAGAGGAGAAAAGGTAAGTGAAGGGAGGAAAACGAGGGGGGCACAGAGGGGTTAAAAAACGGGGGGGGGGGGGGGCAGCATGACAGAGGGGTTAAAAAATGAGGGGGAGCACAAAGGGGTTAAAAAACGGGGGGGCAGCATGACAGAGGGGTTAAAAAATGAGGGGGCACAAAGGGGTTAAAAAACGGGGGGGCAGCATGACAGAGGGGTTAAAAAATAAGGGGGGGCACAGAGGGGTTAAAAAACGGGGAAGCAGCATGTCAAAGGGGTTAAAAACGGGGAAGCAGCATGTCAGAGGGGTTAAAAAATTAGGGGGAGCACAGAGGGGTTAAAAAATGGGGAAGCAGCATGTCAGAGGAGTTAAAAACGGGGAAGCAGCATGTCAGAGGGGTTAAAAAATTAGGGGGAGCACAGAGGGGTTAAAAAACGGGAAAGCAGCATGTCAAAGGGGTTAAAAACGGGGAAGCAGCATGTCAGAGGGGTTAAAAAATGAGTGGGGGCACAGAGGGGTTAAAAAATGGGAAAGCAGCATGTCAGAGGGGTTAAAAAATGAGTGGGGGCACAGAGGGGTTAAAAAATGGGAAAGCAGCATGTCAGAGGGGTTAAAAATTGAGGGGGGAGCACAGAGGGGTTAAAAAACGGGAAAGCAGCATGTCAGAGGGGTTAAAAATTGAGGGGGGAGCACAGAGGGGTTAAAAAACGGGAAAGCAGCATGTCAGAGGGGTTAAAAAATGAGAGGGGCACAGATGGGTTAAAAAATGGGAAAGCAGCATGTCAGAGGGGTTAAAAATTGAGGGGGGAGCACAGAGGGGTTAAAAAATGGGAAAGCAGCATGACAGAGGGGGTGAAAAAATGAGAGGGGCACAGATGGGTTAAAAAACGGGGCAGTATGGCACAGTGGGGTTAATAAACAGGGGTCAGCACGGCACAGTGGGGTTAAAAAATGGTGGGCAGCATGACACAGTGGGGTTACAAAGGGGGGGGGGAGGCATGGCACAGTGGGATTGAAAAAGGGGGGGAGCAGCATAGTATAGTCTGATGAAGGGGAGCCAGATGAAGGGGGCAAAAACAGCATGGAGGGCACAGTGTGATCATAAGGCATGGCGATGATGAAGGGGCACATTATTGTAATATTGGAGCTGGAGGAAGGCCTAATTATTAATCGTGGGTGCTATTGATTTAACGCTGGGGCTGGCTGTAATTTTCTAAATGTAGCCATTTTTTTTTCAAAATAGGTCCTTCAACATTTCTGGATCCGGACAAGCCACAACTAAAGAAAGCAGCAGCCACAGGTGGAGAAAGTGAGAAGAACAGGTAGGAGAGAGCAGCACAGTGTGTGAAATGTTGTGATTCTAGTAGGGACAATACCAATTTTTGGTGAATGTTGTGTCCAATGTAAGGTGTAGGCCAAGACTGAACTGTTTGTGTACACACTGCATTGTTTGTATACTACCCTGTGGTGGTAGATGTCCTGAAAGTCAGGAGTGCTTAAACATATGTGACGCTCCGGCGAATTGAGAGCCTAGTGGTTTTTATGTTAGCCACGCCCCAATGGCACGTTTGCCACGCCCCCAAATGCATGACCGCACCTCCCAAAATTTTTGCACTGCCGTTTGGCTAGCCACGCCCCTGAATATATGACCATATACCTAATTTTTTTGCGCCGCCGTAAGGCGGCGCAAAAAAATTTTGGGGCTTACTTCACTATGAGGGGGGCCCCATGAATTTGTTGTACCCGGGCCCTGAATTCTTCTTGGCAGCCCTGCTCCTGCCCACCCTGCCATCCAGAGAGGCCTTATAAAGCAGAGGGTTATATGAGCGGAAGAAGCCTGTTCTGTTTCTTTGATGTTTGCTGAAGTTATTGCTGTTATTGACTTAAGTTTGTGGAAGACTTAGCTACATGGGTCCATCCCAATACTGTGGATACTGTGGCGTAGTAATGCAATACCAAAATGTTTGAAAATAAATCATTTATATTAAAATAAAGACTGATATATTAAGTCACAGCTCTTCATAAATTTCAGTTATCTCATAAAGTAATAAATGATAAATAAGTAATACAGTAATAAATAAAACAAGCTCCTCCTGACACCTGTTATTCACCCAATCGAGGGTTTCTCAACATTCTACCATAGTACGCCCCAAAGGCTCATTTTTTTAGAGTTTCTCTTTATGAAATAATGACTGAACCAATCATGGGTCCCCTAGCCATAATTAAGAAATTCATGATAAAACGGTAGGGGTACTTAAGGAGGTGGTAACAAAAACAGTTTACACAAGGTAAAATGCAACTACAGAGTGGCCCTTCTATCTTTGCCATGTCCCACAGCCTACGAAAGATCAGAGGTGAACTCTGGCCAAAGAGGTCACATGTAGACAAGTCAATTTCTTTATCAGTCTTGGCCAACTGCCGTTCATTTAGTCAATACCAATAAGCATATGCTCCATAATCTTGTTAGCTGCTCTATAGAAAGTTGCCCAGTAAGACACAACCTTATAATCTAGTTGTGTCCTTTTTGCATCAACTCAAGTAGGTATGTAATCTTTATGGAGTCCAAATATTTCTATTACTTCCAGTGGTAGTCAATTTTTCAGCAACAATAATACCGACACAAGTTACTGCGACGTGAAAATTCCGATGTCCATAAAAGCGACAAGGAGAAAATATAGACTTACTATATAATAAACATATAACATTGTCCACACGCTTTATGGCCGCGACATGTAAATTGCAAATGTATAAAATCTCTCCACTCACAATGACGTCACTTCCAATGGACAAACTAAGATTGCTGGGTTTAAGGCGGCAATGGTTGGATCTGCCGCCTGTATAATGTAATCCAGGCGACGGCTCCGATTATTGCCGCCTTGAAACCACCAATCTCACTTTGTCCATTGGAAGTGACGTCATTGTCAGTGGAGAGATTTTATACATTTGCAATTTACATGTGGTGGCCGTAAAGCGTGTGGATAATGTGGTATGTCTATTATATAGTAAGTCTATATTTTCTCTTTGTCGCTTTGGTGGGCATTGGAATTTTGACGTCACAGTAACCTGTATCGGCATTATTGTTGCCGAAAATAAGTACCCCACCCATTACTTCTGACATTGAATGGTTAACAAATTGCAGCAGAATAGACCTTTTCCAATACTCCGCAGGAGATGTGCATATTCTTTTCTGTTGATTCAGCCTTTCCAGAACTTGGACACATCTCAAGTCGTCAAATAATTTATTTGTGCTATTTTTATGTGTCTCTATAAACCATGTATGGCTGTTTTTATTCAAGCCTTTCCACAGCTCACACATAAATGGTATGCATGAGTACATCAGAGGTCAACACGAGGAGTTTGTTAGGTTAGCAATAAAATATACAATTCATTGAGCAGCAATCTTCTCACTAAAACCCTGAGTCGAGAGCACTTGACGCTTCTCTCAATAGTCCCGCTTCTGGATTCTGTCTTACTGACATGCTTTATTTTAGCAAATTACTTGCTAAAACTTTGTTTAAATAAACAGCACAGATATTACAAGATGCAGTTATAAATATGTGAAAACTAGATCATTAAAACACAAGATTAGATACCTGGCGTACAGTATTTGGCATGACACTGTTTTCAAGTAAGCAAATTACTTGTATCCCTAGAGTTTATACGTACATGTCTTAGGGTCGTCATGGATTCATTGTAATCCTTTGGTATATTCTAATCAGGACAATAAAAATGAATGATAGAAATGAAAATAGAAAATCTGGTCAGGACAAAGATGAGCCAAATGATTCACTAAATTTTGAGTTCCTACGAATGTCAGTGTTTTTTTGGCCACCGCCACTTTTCAAAGGTCACGCTGAAAAATATTGGAATTATGGAACAGGACAGTCTTTTGAAATGTTATTTATTTTACAATATTTTATTTCCAGTTCGGCTGGGGTCTCTTCACTGGGGGACCCCTTCCCCTGTGCTGTGGGCTCCTTATACAAAGGAGGACCTAATCTGCTCCCTATGCCATAGTTAGTAATCTTTCGTGCCTCCCCCCTCCATTCGCTGAGTCATTGCACTTAAACTTGAGGCAGAAGAATCTCAAGAGACGGACAGTGTAAACTTCACCTCAAAGTTCAGTTTCTTAGAACTTTAAAACCCCTCATTTCATTAAAGTTTCCTTTTTCTCCCCTTCCCCTAAAGTACTATTCAGTTTAGCCTCTTTTATGACTTGATTGAATCGTGAGATTTGCGGGACATCAGGACTCTGTATTATATGTGAAAAGAGCAACGATAAGGTGCGCCAATCAGATAAATGACAATATAACTTACAATGAATATGGCAAAAATGAAAAGGCTCATAGATAAATAAGCATACTGTATATTTATTACAAATGTTAATAATAAACACGTTGGCAAATATCCATATTCAGAGCAGAACTGCATCAAACGGGGGATATAAATATAACAACCTCAAAAAAAGATGGTGTAAGAGTGAGGTTTTAGAACGGCATCATAAAGGGGGTTCAATGGGTAAGTTATCCACAGTGTTGTAAAAAATAATATTCAAAGTTCATATTAACTGTAAACCATAACATATAGGTATAGTCAACCAGATAGTAATTAATACTCAGAAGATAATCCCACCAACAAGGAAGTAGTGAAAACTAAAATGACTTAAAATGCTTATTAATACCTCACAGACTCACGGAATCCTCAGTCAAACCAGCGGGGTATAGGACGTTAGTTCCAGAGGAGGTGAGTGGCCAGTTCACCTCACTCACCCCAATATGCATTCTCCAGATAGATGTTCCAATCCGTCATAGGGCAAGTGACTTATTCAGGATGGCTCGTGCCCCCGTTGGCAGTGGCGTAGCCTCACTGTATCCTGCATTGTCAGTTTGTTAAACAGCTGCCGTGATCAACAAACAAATCCTCTACGGATATTCTACATCTTCCTCCGCTTATCGCTTGATAGAGTCCAAGCTGTGCCCGACATTCGTGCTGATGATATAATAGGTATGAGTGGAATAACTCCCAAAGGAAAAAATAAAATAAAGTGTTAAACTCCCATGCAGATTATCCTCACAGTATTATGACGCGTTTTGTTACCTTAGTGACCTTTCAAAGATCTTTATTATTATTATTATTATTATTATTATTAGAATATATTTATTATATGTGACACTTTTGTGTTTTGTGTCTGTGTTTAACTTACATTGCTTGGAGTGCATCTAGACATGCACCTTTCTGTTGAAGTGTATTTTGAAGGTCCAAAATAGGTCTTAGTAAAAGTATACGCTATCTTTGCCAGAGCTGAGCTACTGCAAAAAAGTATTTGGGGGTACAATAACATTAGCCCATCTGCTGCAGAACTGAACAACTGAACAGGCTTCACTGTGCATGTCCCGACACCCACGCATTCCACCAACCTCTGTTTATTGGGTCTCCAGAGTGAGTGGAATATGGGTTTGTATAATAAACTGTTATGAATCACACTATAGTAAATTGATTATACTTACTATAAACAGGGGTTTTCTCTGTACATAGATAAAGATCATACTTGCCTACTCTCACGGAATTTCCGGGAGACACCTGAATTTCGTGGAGTCCTCCCGGACTCCCGGAAGAGAAAGCAGAATCCCGGATGACAGATTTTAAAAGTTGGCAAGTATGTTAAAAATGACAAGACAAATCCACCATTATAATTTTGAAACAACAGCAGATTTTTCACTGAAAATAGCTTGATTTACACAGTTTGGATTTATATCAGTTTTGTAGGAAGTGGTCTGAAGGAATAAATGAATGAATGAATGAATACATGAATGTGAAAAACATTCTATATAAAGATGATTTTCTATTTTGCAATGTTGTAATTGTGACTGCAACTTTACATATTTTAATTTTCTATAGAATAAAAATGATTTTCCTACATTGCTTTGGATACACAGATTTATTATAATCAAGAGGCGATTACTACTCATCTTTTAGGTGTAACTATTTTAATCATTTACACTAATCATCATCACAAGTCCACACTATGTTTATGTTCCTCTCTTCCGTCTAAGTACCCCTGCGGGACCATTATGGACAACTAAAACACCCATCCTGAAAAAATACATTACTCACCAAAAACCAGGTGAGCAATTTTCAATGAATTGATAAAATTAGTTAATTCATAAAAGATATCACATTATCCCATGAACTAACCTAATGTGTTTTATTATTTCACATATGTCAATCATTGGAGGAACACTTCATGTATTGAAGGAACCACACCAGCCTTAGGAGAAAGCAATTCAATTATTAACAATGTCTTTGGAACAAAATTATTAAGTGAGTACCTCAGAGAGTATATTATATGATCATAGGTAAACAGCACATACAATATTTATTTTCTCTTTTTTATATTGGTCCACCTGCGATTTTTTGTAAACTTTGAAGCATCTGGGAAACATTTTAGGGACTTTTATCTTGATAGTGGCAGCAAAATTCACTATTTGTTATTATCATAAGACACTTGGGGATATATTTACTAAACTGCGGGTTTAGCAACCAATCAGATTCTAGTTATCATTTATTTAGTACATTCTACAAAACAACAGCTAGAATCTGATAATCTGATGAGCTCCATTTTTTAGTATACCCCCTGAACTCTACTCTTCTTATGGTGCTGATCTGATTCGTTTCTCATTTTATACAGCATGTATGTGAAGGAAATGGATAATTTTGTGGTTGTATATCTATGTGCTTTATCCTGAAATTGTTCTTAGACAAAAATGCTATATTTGATGCAGTAGCACATGTGACGAATAATTAAGATACACTCCTCTCCTGCAGGGACTATTTAATGGTCAGTAGAGAGGCATTTATTAAGGTCTTAGACATTTTCCTACATGTGACATTAAGGGCTAGATTTACTAAGCTGCGGGTTTGAAAAAGTGGGGATGTTGCCTATAGCAACCAATCAGATTCTAGCTTTCATTTATTTAGTACCTTCTACAAAATGACAGCTAAAATCTGATTGGTTGCTATAGGCAACATCCCCACTTTTTCAAACTAGCAGCTTAGTAAATCTAGCCCTAAGTCATTATTATCTTTGTCATATTATGTGTAGCATATTGAGGAAAATGAGTTGTTTATAAATGTGGCATTCAACATCCCAATCTGGGCCATACCCCTTGTGACATGTCTCTTCTGTAAAAATAGCCAATAGCAGAGGGTATTCAGCTTCCATGGCGTCTTTACAGGTTTCTGCTGTTTAAATACAGAATTGTAAGAATATGGCTTCAATAGTAGCTTTTATTGCATATATGTTCCTTTTACAGGTTCTGTGTAGATGAATCTACAGTTCATAGAAGTGTAATGTATCCCTGGGAAAGACACATAGACATTAAACAGAAAGTCTTGGTTATTTACGAAGACCAATGTAGACCTTTCACCACAGTGTGTTCCATAAATCTTATCCTTGTTTAATATTCTGCCTCTCGTTACTAATTCCAGGATAATATAGAGCTGTAAGTATAGGCATAAGTCTTTTATCTATTTGATAAGGATGCTCGCAGCTAGTCAGGGATTATCTTGCACTATAGCCTATTCTTCTTCATTATTATAATTATTAACACTTATATATGTATTGCCAGTATACTCCACAATGCTTTACAATTGGGAAAAACACAGTAGTAAAACAGGACTGGGTATTACCAAACAGACATGACTTGTCATAATTTTCTACCTGTTATTAATAGCATAATATTAGGAGGGAGAACAATGCTTTTGTTTTACGAAATAGTTTAAAAGGAAACTAGTTATTAACATGTTCCCCTTACTGGAGAAGTAGTACATTTTTTATTTCTTTTAAAAAAATCATATTATATATATATACTCACTGTAGTAGCTAGAAATATTCGTGCCCTGGGCATGGAGTTTAATAATGATGGTGATTTTCACCAAGCCATATCTCTCCTTCATTATGCTATATCACCCAAGGCTATGACAACTGTAGTACAATATAAAATGTATGAACATATTATAGCATGGGCACCGTGCAGGTGCAATAGCATTTTTTTAATAATATTTTTGATGACTTTTTGTGTGATATTGGGTCACTGCTTATCTGCGCCCTACATTCCTCTGCTCAAACCAGCTACAACTCTGCAGCCCAGTACTGTGTGACATTTCAGCATTTTATTAATGAGATAGGAATTTGACAGTTGTCTGTATATTCTATCTTAACAAGTTAACACGGCGGTTCCCAAAGTGGTGCCGCGGGGCTGTCACTGGGGTGCCGCGAGCCAGCCATAGGAAAAAACAAAGAGCACATAAACTTACCAATCCGCTCGGCGCCGGGACCCAGCAGACTCCTCTCTCCCGCAGCTGTCACTGAATATCGACGTCAGTGACAGCTGCGGGAGAGAGGAGTCTGCTGGGTCCCGGCGCCGCGCGGATTGGTAAGTTTATGTGCTCTTTGTTTTTTCCTATGGCTGGCTCGCGGCAGAGGAGTGAGAGGGAGCGTGACAGCGGGCAGACAGAGGGGTAGACAGAGGAGTGTGACAGCGGGCAGACAGAGGGGCAGACAGAAGAGTGTGACAGCGGGCAAACAGAGGGGCAGACAGAGGAGTGTGACAGCGGGCAGACAGAGGGGCAGACAGAGGAGCGTGACAGCGGGCAGACAGAGGTGTGTGACAGCGTGCAGACAGAGGGGCAGACAGAGGAGTGTGACAGCGGGCAGACAGAGGGGCAGACAGAAGAGTTTGACAGCGGGCAGACAGAGGGCCAGACAGAGGAGTGTGACAGCGAGCAGACAGAGGGGCAGACAGAGGAGCGTGACAGCGGGCAGACAGAGGAGTGTGACAGCGGGCAGACAGAGGGGCAGACAGAGGAGCATGACAGCGGGCAGACAGAGGGGCAGACAGAGGAGTGTGACAGCGGGCAGACAGAGGGGCAGAGAGAGGAGTGTGACAGCGGGCAGACAGAGGGGCAGACAGAGGAGTGTGACAGCGGGCAGACAGAGGGGCAGACAGAGGAGTGTGACAGCGGGCAGACAGAGGGGCAGACAGAGGGGCAGTGGAGTGTGACAGAGGGCAGACAGTGGGGCAGAAAGAGGGGCAGAGGAGGGGGACAGCGTGGCAGAGGAGGGGGACATCGTGAGAGGGGCAGTGGAGGGGGGACATCGTGACAGGGGCAGTGGAGTGGGACATCGTGAGAGGGGCAGTGGAGGGGGACACAGCGTGAGAGGGGCAGTGGAGGGGGACACAGCGTGAGAGGGGCAGAGGAGGGGGACACAGCGTGAGAGGGGCAGAGGAGGGGGACACAGGGCAGAGGAGGGGGACAGCGTGACAGAGGGTAGAGGGGGGGACATCGTAAGAGAGGGCAGAGGAGGGGGGACAGCGTGACAGAGAGCAGAGGAGGGGGGACAGCGTGACAGAGGGCAGAGGGGGCAGTGTGAGAGAGGGCAGTGTGTCTGGATGCAGAGGGGGCAGTGTGTCTGGATGCAGAGGGGGCAGTGTGTCTGGATGCAGAGGGGGCAGAGTGCTTGAGGGCAGAGTGTCTGGATGCAGAGAGGGCATTTTTGCAACTAAATAAGTATTTCTGTCCTGACCTAAATACTTATTACATTTTTTTGACCCAACTACTTCTAAAACAGGACTGCTCAATAATTATTTTGGAGGGGTGCCTTGAAAAAATTTGGAGACTCTAAGGGTGCCGCGAACTGCAAAAGTTTGGGAACCACTGAGTTAACATATTCATTTGTTACTTGTTTCTCCAACATTTTATTGTAGTTCACACACGAGAGTGATGGGTTTTGGGGAAGGGATCCCCAATGTTATGGGGAAATAGAGAGTTTTGGGGAAAAAATTTAATCAACCAGTAGTTGAAAAATGTTTACATTTTAATAAAAAAAAATTTAATTAAAAAAAGGTTAAAGGTCGTGAATGACAGAGGTACATGTCCCAGACTGACTGTCTTATATGCTTTTAAACTCCAAGAAGATTGTCTGTGTGGGAAAAAGAATTACCAAAGAGTATGTTCGGCTATAGGACGAGCCGATATAAGTGTCCCACATCTTCTCCTTTTATAGGACATTTGATACAACAAATCTTGACTCATTGCCATGTGAGGGTATATAGCATCAAACATCAACAAAGGAACTAATCTCACAGTGACTACCAAGGGACCACACTGTGTTTCTATGTTCACTTCAGCAGTAACATAATGCCAGGTATCTCCATCTGTACAGGTTACCCCAATAACAGTGCTGGATGGCTGGGCAAAGAAAGATACTCTACAATGTACATAAGCAGTGTTACATTGTCTAAGCCACCACATCTAAAACATCTGATAACATTTTTATCAAGTCTTAAACAAGGTGGAAACCTTCTAGGCACAGCTGGCCAATCTCCAAGTTTCAAGCCTATAGTCTTTGGATGTTTAAGTTTATTCCAACTCCCAGCACCCTTTATCCTTGAATCAGTCTTACCAGAAGTCACTGGAGATGGCCATTGTGGAACTAGGGGTTGTTGGGCTACACTCATCATTTCTTTAGCCACCACATACTTCTCCACTATCTCCATGAGCTGGTCTGATGTTTTAGGCTCCCCTTGGCTTACCCAATTGCACAGAACAGCTGGCAGGGACCATAGATATTGGTCCATAGCAACCCTTTCCACAATCTGTGGTCCTGTCAAAGTCTCAGGGTGTAGCCACTTCTTGATGAGATGGATGAGGTCATGCATTTGAGAGCAGGGAGGTTTTACCACTTGGGGGTAAATGTATCAAGCTGAGAGTTTGCAACTCCAGCGATTTTATCGGGAGAGTTGAAACTCGCCGATGTATGAAGTTGAGTTTTCATACAAAATCGCCAGAGTTCTGCTTCTGTCAAAATCGCTACTTGCAAAATCGCCAGAGATCAAACTCACCACTGTTTGCCACTGCAGCTATACAAGTCTCCAATGTATGAAGCTGCGAGTTAGCAAACTCAGGAGAGTTTGCTTCTAAATACGCCAGATACAACACGCTGCTTGATAGCAGCGTGTTGTATAAACACATCACTGTTACACTGCCCTGGTAAAAAGTAAAAGAATAGATAAAAGTTTTAAAAAAAAAAAAGCGTGGGGTCCCCCTGCTATTTATGCTTAACCCTAGTGCTGCCTGACTAGTGCTGGTCCCGTGAAAATCGGGGAAAAATTTTGCGTGGGGTCCCCCCGATTTTCACTTTACCAGCACTAGGCAAACCAACCAGGGTTGGCGGCACTATAGCAGGGGGACGCGCGGCAGGGGTCCCCCTGCCATAATGACTAACCAACCCTAGACTGTTCAGCGCTGGCCTGGATTCCCTAGGGAGTGGGGTCCGCTGAAAAAAATGAGCGGGCCCCCCCCTAGAAAGAACCAGCCCAGTGCTGATAGCACTAGGGCTCTTCCTACTACCCCTGGGCTGTGGGTAGTAGGGTTATACGGCGGTAAATAGTAGAAAAAAATAAACTGGCACCAATTTTGTTTGTGGAACTACAAGTCCCAGCCAGCCAGGTTGCCCTAAAAACTGTGGCCATGCTGGTGCTTGTATAACTACAAGCACCAGCATACCCACGGCAGCCAGGGCATGTTGGCACTCGGAGAACCACAAGTGCCAACATGCCCTGACATCCCTGGCTTGCTGGGCCCTGTAGTTCCACAAAGAAAAAAGTTAACAAAACAACAACACCCTCATACAAACCACACATATTTATTAAAAATAATAACCCCACAATAAAGACACTAACCACCCTCTTTTTAACCACAACTATTTAATAAAAATAAAAAAAAACAAATACTTACCAATGATGTCTTCTTTCTTGATCCAATGTTCCTGGCTTGCCCTAGTCCCTTATTATTTGTACATCCATCTTGCCGGCTTGCCCTAGTCCCAGCCATTTGTAACTCCATAAACGAATCTTTGCCAACTGGAACACTTCACCCAGAAGGGGCACATATTTGTAATATCCCGAATCTTTAGTCTTGATTGAAGTTAAAAAAAAAAAAAAAACAGGAGCCACCGCAAACACCTCCTACCTAGTAGGAGGTCCGTTCCGCAATGCTCTTACGCTGTTTGTGTAAGAGCTAAGTACTGTATTATGGCATTTTCCCACGCTAGTGGGGAAATCACATATTACTGTATTTAGCGCTTACGCAATTAACGTAGCGCATGCGCTACGCTACTTGCATAAGCTGTATTTACAATTAACGTAGCGCATGCGCTACGCTACTTGCATAAGCTGTATTTACTGAACACCCAAGGCAGCTTACGCAAGTAGCGTAGCGCATGCGCAATGCTCTACGTTAATTGCGTAAGCGCTAAATACGGTAATATGTTTAAACAGACATCATGACATCCAAAGTAGTTAGAATTTTGGCTTAACCTTTATCATAGTCCTTAGCATCAGCAAGACTTAAATCAAAATATGCAATCTGTGATTCCCCAGACAGGAAGGGAGTCAGTAAGCCTGCCCATTGACCTTTAGGCCAACTTTCCCTCTGTGAAGTTCTTTCAAGAGTCATTAAATAGGCTTCAACATCATCACTCTTGGTCATCTTCTGGAGAAAATGACTAGCTTGTATAGAGCTGGAGCTGGTTATGACCTCCAGGGAAACATTTTCAGACAAGGCTGCGAGAGACTGTATCACCACAGTTAGGGCTTTGCGGTCTTGGTGCTGTTGCCTCCAGATCTCCTCAACATCTGTTTGCTGTTGGCTTTGGGTCTCCTCAATGGCTAACTGCAGCACTCTGGTAGCTTCCTACTGAGCCAGGGTAGCATGTAGCAATGCCTTATTTATATCCTCCATTATATATCTTAGTGCAGGGAAAGGGCAGAATGTACCTTCTTTAGTCAGCTGACAATGACCTGCATTAGGGTTCATAGGATTTTTCCATATAACAGTATCTTCCACAAATGGGTGTCTATCAATTAAAATTTTTCACACAGTTTTTTTTTTATGGTTGCATTTGAAGTGCAATGCTCGCATTCTCCACCATGTGCCACAAGATCAGGTTAGAGTTGCCATCTCCTGGGGTAAACAGCAGCACTTCCCATGAATCAGCCAAGTAATAGCCTCGGTACAAGTAGTGGCAACTAGTTTTAGCAGCAAAAAAATAAATAAAACATAACATAAATCGAAGCCTGTCCAGCTCTAAATAACACAGTAAAGCCTTCCCTCTCTAAGATGGAAGGGCCTAATGTCCAACACACACGTAAATAACAGAACTTACAGGTAGAATTGGCAGTGTCTCTCAGCAGCCCTCTGACTTGTTTCCCGGGCAGTAATAGACTGGGGGGAACAGCCTTACAGCCTTTTAACTATGCCTTACAGGTGCAACTCATAATTAGCAAGTAAGCGTCTGACAAGTTCGAAGACCCGAATGGGCTTAATAAATGGTGCCCACCCTACTATCTCCATTCATAACCCCAGGGAACCTTCACCGACTCTTCTTGCAGCCGAACACAATCTTTGGGAAGCTCTTTCCACAAACACAAGCAATCTCCCTGGGGTTTTAAATCCACCAGGAGAGAAACCTAGGACATATACTGTGTATCTGCCATCATCAATTTTCTCAGTTCTCTGTCACAAGCTGTATCTTTTGCATCAGCTACAGGGCAGGAATAAATCCCAGGTGGTAGTGATGACCTACATGCTATTCTCTTGTTTACTACTTGTCGTGCATGTTACTCAGTTGCTAGCAATTGTACTCATTGAACATTTATTTTCAATATGCATCGTGGGAACTGTTGACATTAAATATTTATTTATTTAGTTAATTATTTTAAAATAAAAGATGAAATTAAAAGAAAATCCTCAAATATATGGATTATTTTGAAAAAAATATATTTCCCTTTTTTTTATCACACCGTTAGCAGTTGTTATTTTAATTTATGATCACATAAAAGTTATGTGCATTCTGATTTAATTGTAAATATACATGTAGTAAACATAGTGCAAATGCTCCTAAAAAAATACTTCTGCCTGTATGTGTGTCTAAGTACACACTATTTATACAGAGCATATTTACACCCCTATTCAAATCGGAACGTATCTTAACAAAAGTTTTGATATGAATACACTGCACAAAAGTTGCTTACCCTTTTTGCGCCCAATCGGCCTGATTCATTAAGGAAAGGAAAGCAAGAAAAAAAATAAGTAACTTTGCACCTTGACAAAACTATGTTGCATTGGAGGGGGAGATACATTTAAAATATGATGGCAGATTTATAGTTGAGGTAAGGCATGTCCAAGATCAACTTTACATTTCAATGTACAAATAAAACTGTCAAGTATTTGTGTGCTACATGAAAAAAAAGCCAGTATTTAACTTATGTGCAAAATAATAAACTAATATGCACCCCATGTATTGTAACAGGGTTTTGTCCATGAGAAAACCTACTCAATTTTTTTCCTTACTTTCCTTAATGAATCAGGCCCAATATGGGTTCCAACTTAAATAAGGCCCTTAGTGTCACATAACATCATATGCAATGTATTTGTGCATTTTTTCAAACCATCCTGACACTATTTTACGCTCCTTTTGCAGAAAATAGCTGATAACATAACTTACATGTGCAACATCTCAAGTATTTTCAATGTATGGAAATGCTAATATTTATATCTGTGAGTATATAAGTGGCTTTTTGCATGCGGTAACTTGAATTTTAGGTGTACTGGCCCAAGTAAAACAGTTTTTATAGTTTGCGCTGTATTCTATTCTCTATATTTCTCTACTCCTTTATCAAAGATTCTATTTAGCATTTAATACTTTTTCAACAAGTAGATGCAAAACAGTTTTATATCTCTTATACAATTTTACAATATAGGTACCTTAATGACTATTGAGATATTACATCTTTTGCTTCAACAGGTTTATACCATATTTAAATTTTATGGAATAAGTGAACAGTAATAAATATGAAATGTATTTCTCACATCATATAATATATTTCTGTAGGATTCCGTTAATCTTGAGGCAATGTACTCTAAAGCCTGGTGGTTTACTAAGGGGGCACGTGCTTTAGGAGAAAACGTCTGTTTTAAGCCTATTTTGATATTTATGCGTTAACTAAGGACTTTGAGAACACCCAAGAATTCATTTCTTGTCCAAACATCAAGACATGGTGGTAATAAAATGTAAAACATACCAACTGTCTTTCTGTATTTATTTAAGAGAAAGTCTATTTGTTTCCTGTAACACTTCAGTCCCAAATGTAATTTTATGTAACAAGTAGCCTGTGTTTGCTCAAGGACTTTACTCATGGATTAACTAATTATGAAAAAGAAAGTTAGTATACAAATGGCTATTGAGTGGTAGAAGATAGATAGATAGATAGATAGATAGATAGATAGATAGATAGATAGATAGATAGATGGATGAAATTAAAGATGGATCCACTTAACCACACCCCAACTCTAGTGAATTCAGGCCCCAATCTGAGTCCAATCATTTCAGACGTTCCAGAGATATGGGAATATTAGATAGGTAGTGTCTCACAACTGGGGTATACAACAGCTGAATCATTGGAGACAACTCATGAATGGTTAACAGACACAGAGCCCCCTCTTCTCTTCACCACTCTTACACCTCTGGCCAATCAGTATGAGGGACTCAGCACAGATGGGTCGTGCCTCTGCAGGGCAGGAAATATTAAAGTCTATGACCCACTGCTCAACTGTCAGATCGGAGCCGGCAGCTGATAGGAGAGAATTTGCACACTGCTGCGGTTAAAAGTTTAACAGTGGTAATCGCATTTGGTTTATTTCCTTTATGGAACATATTACCGCCCTACTGAACAACACTGTACCCAAATTTTGGGAAGTATGGACACCTTGGTTTAACTGGCAACAATCCTCTAATACCTGATTTAAAAATAAAAAAAAATTAAAATTAAAAAATTTAACATTCCTCCCCTGCCCCTCCCTCTCCCTCTTCCCCTCCCGCCTCTTCAAAAATAAGTAACATAAAACCACTGCTTCATTATGACTGCTTTTCGGGGTTTTTTTCACTCAGATGTTTGCAGTCCTTCGGTGACGTTGTTGTTGTTATTCAACACTGTTATATTGTTTCTCTGTTTTAGCTGATATATGTTACTGTATCATCTGAAAGTGTTTAATCATCTGTTTTTGCGGTTTCAAAATAAAAAAAATGAAAAAAAAAAAAAGTTTAACAGTGGCAAAGCCCTCAAGACAATAAGGACTATTTGGCAGATTCATTTAGATATGTGTGATGTGATGATACCAGGATGTTAGGGTAGGAACCCAGAGAGTATCCTGATGTCTAGGAGTCAGGGTCTCACAATCAAAGAGAGAAGACAGATTAAATAGTATCTTTATTACAAAGATGGGCATCTAATGCAAACAGTAGCCACTAAAAATATATACTTTAAATCAATACTCGGTGCTCACCACACTCCAAATTATACCCAACAACCTCCCAGTGTTATTAAATAAAAGAATGCAACAGTCATTGGGTTCTAGACAGGCCAGAAAAAGGGTCAGGATAGTTCCGTGGTCCAGCAGCCGTTAAAATCTCTCCACATAAAGTTCCAAAAACCTCAACTATGCAGCGAGTCTTATATCCCCGTGTAAAGTTATACGCTCTGACCAGGCAGTAGTCGATTGAAGTGGTCCTGAAGCAGTTACCGGGGTAACGGAGCCTTCAAACTTTCAGGATCCCTCCGTACAATGATTTCCCGACTAAGCTGTTCTCACGATTATCACAGCGGAGAATACAGACTCATGTTCTAGCTGTCCTTGCGATATCACGGTGGTAAAGACAAAACTCCCATTCAAGCTGTATTTTAATATCTCAGCATCAGCAATACTCCTCAATTTCTTGATGTTCCCAGCCGCTTAGCCAATGCTCTCTATCAATGTGATAGGGATCTGAAGCCCAGACTCCCTGCTCCAGCAGGCTCACCAGGTGTACAAACCTAAGAGCAACTCCGGATGGAGCAGAGATTCATGGCAGCAAGATATGTGGGGTATTTGCGGGTCAAATGCAGGATTCATGGTGTAGATGTTGAGAGACGAGACTCTACACCAAACTCAAGAAATCCTGGTACAACGTCTAGTCCCCCCTGCAGATTCTTTTAAAGTGTGAAAATCCCACCCTGCAGGAGTAGTTTTAGGTCAACTCGGATCAGGATTTTTCTGGATGGAAAGATGGGTTTATGATGGAAATTGTGCATCCACCGTTTCGTAAATTCACATGTGATGATATAGGTCAATCCACCTGGCTCTTTTTAAGACCCTAGATGGTTTCAGTCCGTATATAAGTCTTGTGAATGGAATGCTCATTGTGGTCCGTACTGTCACATGGGACATTCCAGATAAGCTATAATACTGGCTCTATAAGGCTTTTCTACCATTAGTGCAAGTTGTGCAGTGCACATGGCTGCGCGCCGGTCCTTGATTTATGAACCCACCTGGAGTTTTCCTAGTAGGGAGCTCTGTCTGGACCTGTCCCTGCACATTGAAACATGTGACGCTCCGGCTCACAGTTATTGATGGGTTAGGATTTCGGCTCACCTGTGGCCTCATTGCTTTTGCATACCATATTATAATTTACTCGATCATGTTATGAGATAAATGTATATATTGCTTTAAAAATATAATGTGGAGGGCTAGCTGTGTTATATAGCAGTTCGCAAGGGATATTAGATTAATAATGAATGTCTTTTATTAAATAAGGAGTTATTAATGTAATTTGGGATTGGTTTTTGAGCTATTCATATATTGTAGGGGCAAATAATGCAATGTGGGGTCTCTATTTAATAGGGGCTAATAATCTAATGATGGGGCTAGTTGGAGTGGAAGGTGGTCTTTCATGAAATGTGGGTGCTTTTGATTTAATGTTAGGGCTTATTGGGGGAGAGAGGCCCAGAATGTTTTCTCGTTGCTCTCTTGTTGAGGGGGGGGTGCGGGGGTTTAGGGCATATGTGACAAGGGGAGAGTGGAGGGGCATTGTCACATATGTTCCCCCACCATTCTCTAATTGTGACATATGAGAGGGGTGCAAGCAGTACTCTTGCACACAGGCCCACTAAATTCATAAAATGTCTAGGATACATGCAGCAAATTATGAAAAATAAAACAATAAACAAGTTTGATTACATAAAACTCATAGTACAACTTTGCATTGTAAATTTTATTTCACACAGAACAAACAACCTAATTCTATCTGCAAAATGCAGTTTAACAGTTTATATAGCAAAATGAGGCAGCACTTGTTGCATTCCCTTACCAGACATAGCCATGATTGGCGTTCTTATCCACATCTGTTTTACACTCAGACACAAGCTTCATATATTCTATCCTAGCAACAAATCATTTACTTTTCATTGGTTTATGCTACAGCCGCTTTTTATAGGGTGTCTATGAAGAACAAGGGTGCATTTGTACATTTTAATGTATTTCTGGAAGACATCTGGGCCAAAATAAATCTTTTTGCGAAAATATGTGGTTGTGTTTTCATCTTTCAATTTAGGTGAAGAGGTAGAAAATCTTCATATATGACCGATAGGTAGGAGGTTTGGTGACAAACTCTTCTCAGATGGCTTATTTTAGAGGCTTGGAAGTAGAGGTTCCTTATATCGTGGCCCCAGCATAGCTCTTTCTCCATCCCCAGGTATCAGCAACCATCACCACTTTTACAATGACTGCACATGTGTATTGGCTGCTGCACACAGATTGCACAGCTTGTACTCTAGGGAGCTGATCCCAATGGACGGTGGATGCATGAGGGTTATCGTCAGTAATTAGTAGTATGCACCAACCCAGGGATACCTCCAGAAAGGGCCAACTGGAGCTTGTCTGGTATTTGTTGTGATAGTCCGCACTGAAATTAGTATTGGAAAATCAGCACCAAACATTCAAGATCACTTCTCTTGAGTTACACTGAAGTGTGCAGGATCTGATGCCAATGATTAATAGCCAGGGTCCACCTGTAGTTGTGTTCAGAGTCAAAACCAATGGTCTGATACACCATATAGTCAGAAAAGTGTCAGGAAATATAATTAGTAAACAAGTCTATATTTTAGTGGTTACTGGATGCAAGTAAGCTGTGTTCAGCATTGTCCAGAGAAGTAAGCACTTTAAAATACCAATACTCTTTACTAAAAAAAATCACTAGACACTGCTGCTATGCACTCAATATGATGGCAATGCAACGCTCAGTGCACCAGGTTTATATAGCTGCTGCAGCGTGATGACGTCATACCCGCATAAGAGGGTTTTCTATGAGCACAGATGCCATCTGTGAGCACTATGTGTGATTGTGCAATTCTGTCAAATGTAGGCATCTAGAACCAGCGCTCCCAGTGTCAAGCCAAGTCCATGAGAGTGTATGACAGGTACCCAATATCAAGATATAATAGCTAGCTTTGATGGCAAACATAGCATGATTGACTCTGGCTGGGGTTTCACCATGTCTGCTGCAGTCTGTGACAATATGATGCATTTCTCTCCCAGCTCTGCAGAGCCCGCACACAACAACTGCCTCATTCCTGGCTAGAGTGGACTGGGAACACAACAGAGCACTGTTCTGTCACTTACACTGCATTCCATTCAATCCCCAAACCTCATTCCCTCCCATATAAACACCTTGCATTGTTGTGAGCAGGTTACACCTCCAATGGTCTTGGCATTTGGAACAAAAGTCCTGACTAGAGATAATTTTGAACCGGTACAAAATTTGCTGGAAGTTCACTGGTTCGATGGCCACAAACATGTACACAATACAATCTTCAAATGTATGTTATTTATTGTTTATTATCATTTACTTCTATGGCATCAATCAGATTATGCAGAACTGTGCAGAGAATATGTAGTCATTCACATCAGTCATAGAAATATAGAATTTGATGGCAGTTAAGAACCACTTGGCCCATCTAGTCTGCCCATTTTTTAACCTATGATAACCTCCAACCCTATTTGATCCTTGGTTCTATGTAAGGATATCCTTATGTCTATCCCAAACTTGTTTAAACTGCTCTACTGTATTAGCCTCTACCACCCCTGATGGAGGCTATTCCACTTATCCACTACCCTTTCTGTGAAGTAGATTTTCCTCACATTTCCTCTGAACCTACTTCCCTCCAGTGTCAGTACATGTCCTCGTGTTCTAATACTCTCTTCCTTTAAAGAATGTCTCCCTCCTGTACCTTGTTAAAACCGTTGATATATTTGAAAGTTCCTATCATGTCCCCCCTTTCCCTTCTCTGTTCCAAACTATACATATTAAGATCTTTTAGTCTTTCCTGGTAAGTTTTGTGCTGTAGGCCATGCACCATTTTAGTTGCTCTTCTTTGTACAGTCTGTAATATATTTATTAGAGATGGTCACTGACCCCCGTGTTTTGGTTTTGGATTCGGTTTTGGATCTGGATTACCGTCGTGTTTTGGTTTTGGTTTTGGTTTTGCAAAACCTCCATTGCGTGTTTTGGTTTTGGTTTTGGTTTTGTTTGGTTTTGTTTTGCTATTTTTTGGGAAAATCCATGTTTTTGGGCCTAAATTAACCCAATTTAGTGCTCCAACTGTTTTAGAGACAAGTAATCTAATTGTTGAGGTAATAAATCATCCCAAAAAACAGTTTAATTCTTCGTTGGTAGGCCTATTCTACACACAAAACAGATTGTCTTCCTCTCCATCTATGCATATTGGCAATGCAGCCATCGTCTTTGAATGTATATTACACCCTACACTTATAGTTAAATATGTAAAGAAATGGAAAAAGCCAGTTTGGTTTCTGTCTCTCAAGGCCCCCCTCCACTTGTATAAAATACCAAAAAATTCAGCCATTATAGACTGTACAATATTAATTGACATGGAGAAAGCCAGTTTGGTTTCTGTCTCTCTAGGCCCCCCTCCACTTGTATAAAATACTAAAAAATTCAGCCATTATAGACTGTACAATATTAATTAACATGGAGAAAGCCAGTTTGGTTTCTGTCTCTCTAGGCCCCCCTCCACTTGTATAAAATACTAAAAAATTCAGGCATTATAGACTGTACAATATTAATTGACATGGAGAAAGCCAGTTTGGTTTCTGTCTCTCTAGGCCCCCCTCCACTTGTATAAAATACTAAAAAATTCAGCCATTATAGACTGTACAATATTAATTGACATGGAGAAAGCCAGTTTGGTTTCTGTCTCTCTAGGCCCCCCTCCACTTGTATAAAATACTAAAAAATTCAGCCATTATAGACTGTACAATATTAATTGACATGGAGAAAGACAGTTTGGTTTCTGTCTCTCTAGGCCCCCCTCCACTTGTATAAAATACTAAAAAATTCAGCCATTATAGACTGTACAATATTAATTGACATGGAGAAAGCCAGTTTGGTTTCTGTCTCTCTAGGCCCCCCTCCACTTGTATAAAATACTAAAAAATTCAGCCATTATAGACTGTACAATATTAATTGACATGGAGAAAGACAGTTTGGTTTCTGTCTCTCTAGGCCCCCCTCCACTTGTATAAAATACTAAAAAATTCAGCCATTATAGACTGTACAATATTAATTGACATGGAGAAAGCCAGTTTGGTTTCTGTCTCTCTAGGCCCCCCTCCACTTGTATAAAATACTAAAAAATTCAGCCATTATAGACTGTACAATATTATGAAAAATGGACAAAGCCAGTTTAGGGTCACTCTGTCTATGACACCCTACCCTTAAGGATAAATTGCCCTAACAGCAGCCTTTCAAGATGGTATGTGATATGGAAATGCCACAAGTCCCTTTCCTCTTTGGGGGTAGATTGCACCCTACACTTACATAGAAAGTTTTAAAAAGATGTTATCGGCATCATCTTCAGCTTCATCCTCACCCTCATCAGTGTTATCGTCATCATCACAGACTATCAATTCATCGCCGCTTGAATCCGCCATTAGAGAACAGTCAGTGCTTGCATGTCTTGGATGGTGAAGGCCTTCCTCGTGGAAGATGTAGTTCATTTTTATAAACATCATTTTCTCCACATTTTTGGGAAGTAACCTTCTACGGCGATCACTGACTAAGTTCCCTGCTGTGCTGAACACTCGTTCAGAGTACACACTGGAGGGTGGGCAGCTTAGGTATTGCAAAGCAAGTTTGTACATGGGTTTCCAAATAGCTTGCTTTTCTTCCCAGTAAGGAAAGGGACTGTCTGACATTTCCATATCAACTACCTCTTGAAAGTAATCCTCCACCATCCTTTGCATGTTTATACTCATATTGGATGGACTTATGGGCAAAGTGACACTTTGTTTTGAAAAATCCTTCAAACCAGCCCAGATGTTAAATTGTTCTCGTCTGCCCCCTGTGTCTTCCCTGCTTCTTTTTTGGAAATTTAATTTTTTACGAGCAACAGCTTGAGAAAGTGAAGGAGGACACGTCGTCAAGCCGAGGCCCAGTTCAGCGGCCAACTTGCTGAGCAATAGCTCCTTGCAAAAGTTCACATCTCGCTCATTTACAAGTAAAGACTCAATGTAGGTTTTAAACCTTGGATCAAGCACAGTGGCCAAAACGTACTGATCCGAGTTCAAGATCTTAATAACTCGAGGATCATTGTGAAGCGAATTAAGTACTTGATCGACAAGGCCAACATACTTTGCTGAATTGCTTGCTTTCAGCTCCTCCTTCATTTTCTCAAGCTGCTTTTCCAATAGTCTAATTAAAGGAATGACTTGGCTCAAACTAGCAGAGTCTGCACTGACCTCACATGTCACAACTTCAAATGGTTTCAGCACCTTGCACAGCACTGAAAGGATTCCCCACTGTGCAAGAGTGAAATACATCCCCCCTCCTTTCCCAATGTCATGACTTGTGCAATATGCTTGGATGGCTTTGCGCTGTTCCTCCATCCTCTGAAGCATGTACAGGGTGGAATTCCACCGAGTTACCACCTCTTGCTTAAGTTGGTGGCAGGGCAAGTTAAACTGCTCTTGGAGCTGCTGTAATCTCCTACATGCTGTGGCTGAATGCCTGAAATGGCCTGAAATTTTACGGGCCACCGAAAGCATCTCCTGCACCTCACGGTTGTTTCGTAGGAAGCTCTGCACCACCAAGTTGATGGTGTGAGCAAAACAGGGAATATGTTGGAAATCACCCAGCTGTAATGCTCGCACTATATTGTTGGCGTTATCTGAAATGACATACCCTGGGGAGAGTCCGAGTGGTATAAGCCATGCATCAATCACATCTCTCAGTTTGCGTAACAAATTGTCAGCCGTATGCCTGTTAGTGAAGCCGGTGATACAAAGAGTGGCCTGCCTGTGACAAATGTTACGTAGTGGTGTACATGCTGCTGCTGTTCCTGCTGGTGAAGGTGAATGACCAACCCAGTGGGCTGTCACAGTCATATAGTCTTTGGTTTGGCCACTTCCACTTGTCCACATATCTGTGGTTAAGTGAACAGTGGGCAGAATGGCATTTTTCAGCGCAATCTCTACATTTTTACACACTTTTTGGTATAGTTGTGGAATAGCTTTACGGGAGAAATGGTGTCGCGATGGAATTCTGTAACGCGGACACAAAACCTCAATTAACTGTGAAAAACCAGCTGCGTTTATGGTGGAGATTGGACGCAGATCTAACACTAACATTGCAGCCATGGCGTCTGTGATTCGCTTGGCGACTGGGTGACTGCTGTCATATTTGCTTCCCCTCGCAAAGGATTGTTTCACAGTTAATTGCTGAAATGTAGGACTGCTCATTTTATTCACCTGCCTCTGGGATGACGATTCACCCCCAGCAGCAGCAACAGCAGCAGCAGGACTAACGCTTTCTTCAGAGGAATCAATAATAGTGCCGGAGTCATCCAGCCTTAAGTGGGATGCCGGGCTAACTCCGAGCGCTACTGAGGATATTGATGAGGATGGTGTGGTGGGTGTATTTTGTGGCCGTCGGTATGTCGGTGAGCGGAGGGTCTTAGCTGATGAGGGAGTGCTTGTATTCTTTTGGGAAGAACTTTCAGCTTTTCCCAACACTTTGCCATGAACTCTCGTTAAATGGCGTAACATAGACGAGGTTCCAAGATGGTTAAGGTCCCTCCCTCGACTGACTGTGGCTTCACATACACTACAAATGGCTATACAATTGTTGTCTGGATTTGGGTAGAAATAATTCCACACATAAGAAGTGGATTTTTTTGTTTTATGCCCAGGCATGACAATGGCCTTTTTCTTGTCACGTGCCAGAACTGCTGCCACTGGTGCAGGACTTACACAAACAACCTCATCCTCATCAACATCCTCATTAGCGCCCTCGTCGCCTACACAAATCTCCCCCTCATCCTCTTCTAATTCCAAAGTGGCATCCTCAATTTGGGTATCACCGGCTACACTCGGGCTATTAAGGCACACATCAGCAGAATGCTCACGATTAGACATCCCACTGTTGGATGGACTCTCCACAGGGATTGTTGTCATTTGTGAATCAGAGCAAATATTCTCCTGTAATGCCTCACTGGTATCTTGCAGCTCAGCTTTGACGCGTAACAGTAGTTGTGCACCAATTGTAGGCTGGGTAACTTTTTGGGATCTGCCACTAATAGCCAAAGGTGAAGGCCTCATTCTCTCTTTGCCACTGCGTGTGTAGAATGGCATGCTTGCAATTTTTTTTTTATCGTCACTTAACTTTTGCTCAGTTACACTTCGTTTTCGCTTCAATACAGTAAATTTTTTTTTGGTTTTTGTTTTTTGCACTAATTTGAAAACACTCTGTTGTTTGACATCGCCTTGGCCAGATGACGTACTGGGAACACTAACATCAGGACTGGTGACAGAACCTGGTTGCTCATTTAGATCATATGTGGACTGCTTTGAATCCATTGCGTAGATACTGCTGACAGATATGACTTTTGACAGCCAGAAATATTAATGCACAATTAGGGAGGACACCCCAAAAACACAGAGGAGTGCTAAAATTTATTGAGTAGATACTGCTGACAGATATGACTTTTGACAGCCAGAAATATTAATGCACAATTAGAGAGGACACCCCAAAAACACTGAGGAGTGCTTAAAATTATTGAGTAGATACTGCTGACAGATATGACTTTTGACAGCCAGAAATATTAATGCACAATTAGAGAGGACACCCCAAAAACACTGAGGAGTGCTAACATTTATTGAGTAGATACTGCTGACAGATATGACTTTTGACAGCCAGAAATATTAATGCACAATTAGGGAGGACACCCCAAAAACACAGAGGAGTGCTAAAATTTATTGAGTAGATACTGCTGACAGATATGACTTTTGACAGCCAGAAATATTAATGCACAATTAGAGAGGACACCCCAAAAACACTGAGGAGTGCTTAAAATTATTGAGTAGATACTGCTGACAGATATGACTTTTGACAGCCAGAAATATTAATGCACAATTAGAGAGGACACCCCAAAAACACTGAGGAGTGCTTAAAATTATTGAGTAGATACTGCTGACAGATATGACTTTTGACAGCCAGAAATATTAATGCACAATTAGAGAGGACACCCCAAAAACACTGAGGAGTGCTAACATTTATTGAGTAGATACTGCTGACAGATATGACTTTTGACAGCCAGAAATATTAATGCACAATTAGGGAGGACACCCCAAAAACACAGAGGAGTGCTAAAATTTATTGAGTAGATACTGCTGACAGATATGACTTTTGACAGCCAGAAATATTAATGCACAATTAGAGAGGACACCCCAAAAACACTGAGGAGTGCTTAAAATTATTGAGTAGATACTGCTGACAGATATGACTTTTGACAGCCAGAAATATTAATGCACAATTAGGGAGGACACCCCAAAAACACAGAGGAGTGCTAAAATTTATTGAGTAGATACTGCTGACAGATATGACTTTTGACAGCCAGAAATATTAATGCACAATTAGAGAGGACACCCCAAAAACACTGAGGAGTGCTTAAAATTATTGAGTAGATACTGCTGACAGATATGACTTTTGACAGCCAGAAATATTAATGCACAATTAGAGAGGACACCCCAAAAACACTGAGGAGTGCTTAAAATTATTGAGTAGATACTGCTGACAGATATGACTTTTGACAGCCAGAAATATTAATGCACAATTAGAGAGGACACCCCAAAAACACTGAGGAGTGCTAACATTTATTGAGTAGATACTGCTGACAGATATGACTTTTGACAGCCAGAAATATTAATGCACAATTATGGGGGACAACCCAAAAGCGCTGGGGAGTGCCAAATATGAAGAAAAAATAATAAACCTCTATCCTCCTCTCTGCACTAGCGATTTTGGTTAGAGCAATTGCAAGAACAATATTGTATTCTTTCTCTGTCCCTGCTCTAATTAGCCTATGACTACACCCTGCTCTCTCCCTCTGTCAAATGGCGATGGATTGCTGTGGAGGCGTGTATTTATAAAGTTGAAGTATCGCGAGAACCGAGTCCCGAGATCCGACGACGTCACAATGACGTTCGGCCTCGATTTGGATTCGGAATTGGCGGGAGAGTACCGAGCTGCTCAGCTCGGTACTCGGATACCCAAAGTTCGGGTGGGTTCGGTTCTCGGAGAACCGGACCCGCCCATCTCTAATATTTATATCCTTCTGGAGATAAGGCCTCCAGAACTGAACACAGTATTCTAGATGAGGCTGTACCAATGACCTATACAGTGGCATTATTACTTCTTTTTTTCTGCTACTGATTCCTCTTCCTATGCAACCAAGCATCTGACTTGCCTTCCTCATTGCTTTGTTACATTGCTTACCTGCCTTTAAGTCACCTGAAATAGTGACTTTTAGATCCCTTTCCTCCTCAGTAGTTTCCATTATAGGGCCGTTAATACTATATTTAGACTCTGGGTTTTTGAGACCCAAGTGCATGATTTTGCATTTTTTGGCTTTAAACTGTAGTTTCCACTCTTTTGACCTAGGTAGACTAGAGGAATGATCATCAGTCATTTGTTTTACCCCTCCTGGTGTGTCTACCCAATGTCACCAATAAAGATATTAAAAAGCATTGGTCCAAGTATGGACCCCTGGGGTATTACACTGGTAACCGTTCCCTCCTGTGAATACACTCTATATCATACAACACTCTGTTTTCTATCCTGCAACGAAGATCTTATCCATTCAACCATTTTAGAATCCAATCTCAAGCTTTCAAGTTTATTTAACAGTCTGCGATGTGGGACAGTGTCAAGAGCCTTACTAAAATCTAGATAAGCTAGCCCCCCCCCCCCCCCTTGATCTATTAGCCACCCAGTCAAAAAAGCCAATAAGTTTTGTTTACCATGATCTCGTCTAGTGGGGCAGTCTCTGCACCACAGGAGCTTACCTTCAATTAAGCCTCAAATAAGTCTTTTTATTTGAAATGAGCAGCCTGCATTACATGTTCGAGGTGTGCGGTCCGCATTTGAGGTTCACGTTCGAGGTATGTCATTTGCATATGAGGTTTGCTATTGCCGTTCCTGTTAAAATTTGTGTTTTTAAATCATTGTAATAAGTAAAATATACGAACAATATTAATAAAAATATTTTCAACATTTTTTATTTGAAATGTCAAACCCTACTGTGTTTGAAGTTAAAATTTTGATGTCCACGTTCGAGGTTTAACGTTGTTCACTTTTCACATTACAAATCAGTCAAGATCAATTTAAGCTAGAACATGCGCAAGCCTGTTGGAGGCAAACACAATTTATCCTAATGCTAGATTTTCCTTAAAACCCTAAGAATGCAATTAATAATCAGGTATTATATTCACCTAAGAGAATAAAACAAGACAGTAATTGAAGGCAGAAGTTTACAATAATAGATTACAAACGAAAACCCAGCAAGCTGGCTGAACTGTTACATGTAACGTGTTACCGCACAGGAGCTATGCAATCAATAGATTGTTCTCAGAAAGTAGATTTTCCCTCCCAAACCCATATTGCGCTTTGTAATATAGAAATGGCATTGCAAATTAAACACCTGTATTTTAAGTGTCATTGTTTCTGCATCGTTCTAGTGAATAAAAAACAATATTTTCATGCACTATTGTATTGGACACACCAAATTACTTACAGTTAAAGTATAATTCCAACATTACAATGAACATTTTGAAGCATAAACCCCGACACCCCACCTCTCACTTACCTGAATTACACTGCACTGTAGGCAGGGGCGGGCTGGCCCGGGGGGCAGGGGGGCCGCTCAGTCTGACCGCTATTAGGGTCGGGGGGTAGGCCGGCCGGCCGCCCCCCCTGGATGTAATATACTACCTTTTGCCCGGCGGCCGCATCTGATGACATGAGATGCGGCCACGTCAGCGCACAGGCGGCCGCAACACATGACAGGGGATGCGACCGAGTTATCAATGACGCGGCCGCATCCCTTTTCATGAGATGTGGCCGCCTGTGTGCCCCCCGGCCACGCCTCTCCCAGCCCGCGCCTGACTGTAGGGTCTATTATTATATTGGTCCCTCACAACGGAGCCTTGAGCAGGAGTCTGGGCCAATAGAACTTAATTTGCCTACTCGCATATGAGGCCCTTGGTTGTAGGCGCCAGATTTAATCATCATCATCATTATTATTTATTTATATAGCGCCACTAATTCCGCAGCGCTGTACAGAGAACTCATTCACGTCAGTCCCTGCCCCATCGGAGCTTACAGTCTAAATTTCCTATCATACACACACACACACACACTGACAAACACACAGACTAGGGTCAATTTTTTAGCAGCCAATTAACCTACCAGCATGTTTTTGGAGTGTGGGAGGAAACTGGAGCACTCGGAGGAAACCCACACAAACACGGGGAGAACATACAAACTCCTCACAGAGGCCATGGTCGGAAATTGAACTCATGACCTCAGTGCTGTAAGGCAGAAGTGCTAACCACTTAGCCACCGTGTTGCCCAGATTTAATCATGAACCTCAATATTGTAATAGATGGGAAGGAACTCCCAGTTTAGAATGTAAGCTCTCATGGTCAGGAACCACTCTACTTATTGTCTCATGTCTCCTTCGTATGTCTGTGTCATGTCTTCATTCTGTGTAAGTCCCCATAGTTTTACTGACACTCATCCGTGCTACTTATGTGTAACTGCTTCCTGTATTTGTGATATTGCTTACTGTACTAGTTATGTCTTATCTCTATTTGTACAACTGTCCGACGCTTCAGAATCTGTGGCGCCTTATACATAAATAATAATTATAACGATAAAGTTATAATTATAAAAGATGGGGAGTTACTTTTCTAAATTTTCAAGTATTATTCTTTAAGGTATCATATTATATATTATATCACACTTTTGGGGGTATATTTACTAAACTGCGGGTTTGAAAAAGTGGAGATGTTACCTATAGCAAACAATCAGATTCTAGTTATCATTTATTCAGTACATTCTACAAAATGACAGCTAGAATCTGATTGGTTGCTATAGGCAACATCTCCACTTTCTCAAACCCAGTTTAGTAAATATACCCCCTGAAGTGACATAGAACTAAGAGTTAGTTTCCTATATATTGTATCTTATGATTCATTAGAAACACCCAAATATTCGCCATAATTTCAGAGCCCACTTGTTGTGTACAAGAATTACATTGGACTCAGGGCTCTTATTCTGTTACATGAATTTCAGCTCTGCTTCTTTCAAAGGACAATACAACAACCAGGAAATCAAGGTGAGAGCTCATAATTCACCACATAGTAATGTGAGACTAATGGTAGAAAACACATTGACACTGTAACAATATTAGAATGGTAAGACGGTTTCAAATGTTTGCCAGATAACCAATAAAGCTTTGTAATACTGAGGGTTACAAAATAAATCTGTAACTGATAACTTCAAAGCCTTAGAGGATTATAAACAAATAATGCTTAATCTCTATGATATGAGAGGCATTTTGAAGATTTTTTTTCCTATCATGTCTGTGAACAGTTATGAATCCTAACAAAATATGTTTCTGTCTTTCCCGAGGAATTGCACGGAAAGGAAGCACACCTGTCAGATCTTGGTCCAGCACAGAAGATTTTATGCTAATCATTTCCTCCTTTAAAGGGATAGGCCCTGAGTTTGGCCGCTTTCCACAAAGGTCAGACAAGGATTCTTAGTATTATCAATGCCCCAACCTGGGCTTGCGGTAAACTCCAGCTTTATGTAGCCTAAACAGAAAATTGGCTTATGTTGACATTATCCAACAGGAATAATGTCAACATTGGGAAAATGTGGACTAGGTCAAATAAACATTAGCTCTACTTTGGCACTGTGAGGTCAGCATTATCCCTTACATCCTTACTTGATTTGTATCTCTTAATTTCTAGATATTAAGTAACGAGTGGGTTTTTTTGTGCCTTCCTCAGATATGCAGTTAGTGTAACTTTCACACAGTTCTGACATTAATTGTGCAGCCTGATTGTAAAAGCGTAATTACAATACACAACACACATACCATTATTGAGAAAATCTGTTACCAAACTGTGACCCTCCCTCACTCCCTTATTAATACTCATCAACATTTACACAGTAGCTGCCTAGAAAATAGATAGCTGCATGCAGGCAAGCAAATAGGTGAATTTAGAAGAAAATATAGAGCTGGAGCAGAAAAAATGTAACACTCAGGCCCGGCGCTCCCATTAGGCAAGGTTAGGCACTTGCCTAGGGCGCCGGGCTCTGGAGGGCGCCTGGAGGGCGCCACAGAACTGGAAATTAATTTCTGACCATACCTGTCACGGCCGCCGCACAGCATTCAGATGCACGGGGGAGGAGGGGAAGAGGCTATTGCTCACCACCGCCGCCTCTCTGCTCCGTCTCCTCCCCTCCACTTACTAGTGTCAGTGAGTGGAGGGGAGGAGACAGAGCAGAGAGGCGGCGGTGGTGAGACAAGGTAAGAAAAGATGGGGTGAGGGGGGAGGAGGGAGGAGGGCACCGATTTTTGCGGGGGGGGGGGGAGGGCGCCGTTTATGCCTAGGGCGCCATGGACCCTAGCACCGGCCCTGGTAAAATACGCTTAGTTTCATGTTGTCTGTTATCTGTTAAATATGTTATGTGTAGGCGACAGTTAAACTGTATTTCAGATATAGCCAAAAAGACTTGCAGATCTCACCTCCTTGACCCGTTTCTGGGTACCTATTTACAATTCCCTGGGGCTGAGAAGGTTTGTGGTCACCAACATTGGAAGTGTGTAGATCATCAGCGAATGAGAATGTCCAGATTTATGAAGCGCTCTACTGAAGTTGACAACACAGAAGATGATTGTGTACAAGAGAGTCTCTAATTCAAAACACAGGTGCATGTGTGACATTAACTGATTCTTAGAAGCTGTAGGATACTGTCACAGGCCAATCATATCCTGGTAAGTTCAGTAGATCAACGCTCCAATGTGTGTAACTCAGATTCGAGAAAGATGATTATCACCTCCCTCAACCTGTAATCAACCTCTTGGGGTCAGTGGACAAGTTACTTTCCTCCCAGTCGCAGTTATCCTAAATGCCTTTTATTAATGTCTTCATCCTTTAATAATTGCCAATCAGTTAAGCTTGCACGGATAACATTGATATTATCTAGAATATGCTCATATTATCCAGTTTGTCATAATGCTGCAATGTTTGCATATAAATAGAAATTACAACCCCATTGCCAGTGAATAGGAGCATTTTCCTTTTTCTTAATCATTCTGTTTTCTTACCACATATTCATACATGGAATATTTTGATTATATCTCTGCTTATCTACTAAAAAGAAGATATATTTTATGGAGCCAGCTTGCTACTCCCACCAAGCAGCAATCCGCTGCCCGTTGAAACTGTCAGTTATCTGCCATGTTTCTGTAGGAACATTAGGACAAGGCATCAGTGTGCAATAACTTATACAAGACAAATTGGAGCAGAGAAAGTAGCAACTTGGGTGGGATCAAGCGTGTTGACAACATTCCCTCAATTATACGCCTCTGCGAGCTGGAACCCTGACAGTCAGTGTGAGATAATCCAGCACATTTGTTTCCAATCAAGTTTATGAGTAAATAAATCAGTCAATATCTGATGTCATATCAAGCAATTGATCCAAAAAAATGTTATCAACTGTAGCTGCCATGGAATACAAGGTGCATTGATTTTCAAAATATATAAAAAGGGACTATCGCAGTATTACTGTAGTCTTTTATTGGAAAGGACTTTTAAAATGCTGTTCTTTTTGAGATTTAAAGGTGCAATTTTCAAACGTTCTTAAGGAAAATCAAACAAGTTGGGTGCAGAGAAGATGTTGTTGCTCTATTGCAGATCATAATGGCTTGTTCACCTAGACACTTTGCACCAGTGAATTCTTTGCGTTGGTGGCTTCATAGACCTGGGGCTGCATAGGTGTCAATATAGTAATACAAAAACCTGGGACAATTTTCATACCTTACAACTAAAGCATAGGCAAACCGAGAGGGGTTTACTAGTGCCTGGAAAAAACCCCCTCCCAGCCTGGGGTACTGTACGCTTGAGGTGACTGGATCCTGACCCGGGACCAGCAACTTTGCAGATTGTGTGCAGATCGTTTCTGTCTGCACTGTTCACAGCAATTTCTCCCCATCAAGTATTGAAAGCAGCAAGAACAGGTAGGAGAGAGCAGGACTTTGTCCAGATTGAGTGTGACAGGGACATTTGGGAGGTATGTTCCGCTTCACACAGCTCTGCTCGAAAATGGAGAGCTGTGTGCCCCTAACAGTAGTGCAGGCAGCATTGCCCGTGTATATGATGGGGATAGGAATAGTTGGAGAGCAGCCAAGCACCGTCTAAAATTATAGCTACGCCCTGAAGCATGCTGGCCATGCCCACTGCCGGTGTGGCATGGAAACCCCTCTCTACAAATCCTGCGTTTCCACCTGTAGAGATGAGTCAACATTTCAAAACGTTCAGTGAAATATTCGCCTTCTTTGGTTTTAAGTGTTCCCACCTAACCCAGCCAACCTCAGAGCAGATTGACTTGACTGTCATAAATATATATATTCCACAAAATGTTAATCCATAAATATAGTATGCAGTAGTTAGTGGTTCAGGCCGCACAATACGCTCGTAGCTCCCCAATGGAGCAAGAGCCTAAAGTCCTTCTTGAGCAAAAAGCCATTAATTTACTCTGACATATGTGAAAGGTACTAGCCAACCATTTAATGGCCGTCATCGGACAGATAGTTCATGTCCCAGCTGTAGGATTTCAGATAGCCTTGGTCTATTCAAAGACATGGTCCATTACATCTAGGAGTGACACAGCCCTAGACAGCCCTAGTCAGCAAAATGCCTTTGATACTGTCTCGCATGAGTTTATACATAGGGCTGTGGCCGGGTCCATCTTGAAATGTGCTCTGGCACTGGGAGGGTTAATACCTGGTGTCAGAGGGGTTAAACCCCAGCGCTAGGGGATGTAAAAATGTATTAAAGAGAATGTTTATTAATTTAAATGTATATAGGTAATGTATGGGCACTGTGGTGCTGGCTAGTAACCTTCGTGCAGCGCCATAAGGGTTAAGCGCTGGGCGCTGGAAATGTAAATGCTTTTATTTTCATATTGGTCATGTATTGATTTATTATGAGATTTTGGAGGACATTTGTTTCTGCAACTGTCTGAGGAAAAGATCCCATGCTAATTAAGTCTTTTCATGTGAGTGACCAACAATTTTTTAGCCTGAATATAGAGGAGGAAGTCGTTACCTATTATCCTGTCTTGATAAAAAGATAGACAAACTACATGAATAATGTAAACAGCAAGTGAATAAGGAAATCACAGATTGGTGTAAGTTTTGTTAAGTATAAATTGCACTTAAAATCCAAGTTTAGAGATCATATAACATACTGATGCTAATCTTTGAATGTTATATCTCAGACTTTTTGATGCCTGGTCGGAAAAGGAGATTGCTTTACCCTCTGCCAACATATGAGTCAAAAACTGTATAAAAAAAGCACTGTTTGACCATGTTTTGTATTACTCCATCTGTAACTTCTGTAAGATCGCTAGTACCTCAAACCAGCATCACTGTTTCAACATCCTGCTTTGATGCCTACTTACCTGCTGTAAGTCCTGTGACCTACAGATTAGACCAATCTAATTCGTTACCCGTCTGATCTGAGGTTGGGACCCAGCATCTAATAACAACACCCTGCCCACTATCCTAGAGCTCTGGTCATTGTGAGAGGCCAGAAGGGGCCATCCACAGCAACCCTGATCTGAAGGAACAGGTCACTTGTACCAGCCCATGTGACCATCAAAGGGGTGCACTAGCAGCAAGAGTTAGCCAAAAGGAAGCGGTTTTAGGTGCCATTGAAGGAGCCTAATGGTGGTAGCAGAGCCCCTCCTTCTGCGTTTAGAGGGGCGCAATTGGGATAAAGAAAGAGGGCATTGGCAAGGCAAGCCCAACTGGTCCCCAGCACCATGACAGGGTGGCATAGGAGCTCCATCCTATCACAGGGCATTGTAGAGTTTTGGTTTGGGAGAAATGCTTTGTTAATATGTTGACATTGACCTGCTGTACCTTGGCATTTACAGCTGGGTGCTGGTGAGCCCTTTATGGGTTTTGGGATCAGACAGTTCTGCCCTCTTTCACCTCTTCTATTTGTTTGTTGTATAGAGAGCTTTGATGTGTGCATCAAACAGAATACAGAGATCAGAGGGACCATCCCACCGAAACCCGACAGACAACAGTCAAATCCTATCCCTACATGGATGATTTCACTGCCAGCACTTAGTGACATCACTAGGCCAGATCTGCAAGAAATTCAGCCCAGCATCAGGGGCAAAGATCAACAGCGGGAAGTCAGAGGCTACACTCTTCGGGCAGTGGCATCTGTCATCATTCACTTCTTTCCCCTTTATTATCAAACCAGGCTACATCAATATTCTGGGAGTCTTGTTCTGTGGGATGTTGTGAGGATGAATGGTAAATGAGAAGGTGATAGATGCGGTCAAAGGACAGTCTGAGAGAGGTCAGAGAAGGGGATAGATGTGGTCAGAGGACAGTCTGATAAGAGGTCAGAGAAGGGGATAGAGGCGGCCAGAGGACAGTGTGAGAGAGGTCAGAGAAGGGGATAAAGGCGGTCAGAGGACAGTCTGAGAGATGTCAGAGAAGGGGATAAAGGCCGTCAGAGGACAGTCTGAGAGAGGTCAGAGAAGGGGATAGATGCGGCCAGAGGACAGTCTGAGAGAGGTCAGTAAAGGGGATAGAGGCGGTCAGAGGACAGTCTGAGAGAGGTCAGAGAAGGGGATAAAGGCGGTCAGAGAACAGTCTGAGAGAGGTCAGAGAAGGGGATAAAGGCGGTGAGAGGACAGTCTGAGAGAAGTCAGAAAAGGGGATAGATGCTGTCAGAGGACAGTCTGAGAGAGGTCAGAGAAAGGGATAGAGGCGGTCAGAGGGCAGTCTGAGAGAGGTCAGAGAAGGGGATAGATGCGGCCAGAGGACAGTCTGAGAGAGGTCAGTAAAGGGGATAGAGGCGGTCAGAGGACAGTCTGAGAGAGGTCAGAGAAGGTTGATAGAGGGGGTCAGAGGACAGTATGAGAGAGGTCAGAGAAGGTGATAGATGCGGTCAGAGGACAGTCTGAGAGAGGTTAGAGAAGGGGATAGATGCGGCCAGAGGACAGTCTGAGAGAGGTCAGAGAAGGGGATAGATGCGGTCAGAGGACAGTCTGAGAGAGGTCAGAGAAGGTGATAGATGCGGCCAGAGGACTGTCTGAGAGAGGTCAGAGAAGGGGATAGATGCGGCCAGAGGACAGTCTGAGAGTGGTCAGAGAAGGGGATAGATGCGGCCAGAGGACAGTCTGAGAGAGGTCAGAGAAAGGGATAGAGGCGGTCAGAGGGCAGTCTGAGAGAGGTCAGAGAAGGGGATAGATGCGGCCAGAGGACAGTCTGAGAGAGGTCAGTAAAGGGGATAGAGGCGGTCAGAGGACAGTCTGAGAGAGGTCAGAGAAGGTTGATAGAGGGGGTCAGAGGACAGTCTGAGAGAGGTCAGAGAAGGGGATAGATGTAGTCAGAGGACAGTCTGAGAGAGGTTAGAGAAGGGGATAGATGCGGCCAGAGGACAGTCTGAGAGAGGTCAGAGAAGGGGATAGATGCGGTCAGAGGACAGTCTGAGAGAGGTCAGAGAAGGTGATAGATGCGGCCAGAGGACTGTCTGAGAGAGGTCAGAGAAGGGGATAGATGCGGCCAGAGGACAGTCTGAGAGTGGTCAGAGAAGGGGATAGATGCGGCCAGAGGACAGTCTGAGAGAGGTCAGAGAAGGTGATAGATGCAGTCAGAGGACAGTCTGAGAGAGGTCAGAGAAGGGGATAAAGGCGGTCAGAGGACAGTCTGAGAGAGGTCAGAGAAGGGGATAAAGGCGGTCAGAGGACAGTCTGAGAGAAGTCAGAAAAGGGGATAGATGCTGTCAGAGGACAGTCTGAGAGAGGTCAGAGAAAGGGATAGAGGCGGTCAGAGGGCAGTCTGAGAGAGGTCAGAGAAGGGGATAGATGCGGCCAGAGGACAGTCTGAGAGAGGTCAGTAAAGGGGATAGAGGCGGTCAGAGGACAGTCTGAGAGAGGTCAGAGAAGGTTGATAGAGGGGGTCAGAGGACAGTATGAGAGAGGTCAGAGAAGGTGATAGATGCGGTCAGAGGACAGTCTGAGAGAGGTCAGAGAAGGGGATAGATGCGACCAGAGGACAGTCTGAGGTCAGAGAAGGGGATAGATGCGGCCAGAGGACAGTCTGAGAGAGGTCAGAGAAGGGGATAGATGTAGTCAGAGGACAGTCTGAGAGAGGTTAGAGAAGGGGATAGATGCGGCCAGAGGACAGTCTGAGAGAGGTCAGAGAAGGGGATAGATGCGGTCAGAGGACAGTCTGAGAGAGGTCAGAGAAGGTGATAGATGCGGCCAGAGGACTGTCTGAGAGAGGTCAGAGAAGGGGATAGATGCGGCCAGAGGACAGTCTGAGAGTGGTCAGAGAAGGGGATAGATGCGGCCAGAGGACAGTCTGAGAGAGGTCAGAGAAGGTGATAGATGCAGTCAGAGGACAGTCTGAGAGAGGTCAGAGAAGGGGATAGATGCGGCCAGAGGACAGGATGAGAGAGGTCAGAGAAGGCGATAGATGCCGTCAGAGGACAGTCTGAGAGAGGTCAGAAAAGAGGATAGATGCAGTCAGAGGACAGTATGAGAGTGGTCAGAGAAGGGGATAGATGCGGTCAGAGGACAGCCTGAGAGAGGTCAGAGAAGGGGATAGAGGCGGTCAGTGGACAGCCTGAGAGAGGTCAGAGAAGGGGATAGATGCTGCCAGAGGACAGTCTGAGAGAGGTCAGAGGAGATAGATGCAGCCAGAGAACAGTCTGAGAGAGGTCAGAGAAGGGGATAGAGGCAGTCAGAGGACAGCCTGAGAGAGGTCAGAGAAGGGGATAGAGGCGGTCAGAGGACAGCCTGAGAGGTCAGAGAAGGGGATAGATGCGGCCAGAGGACAGTCTGAGAGAGGTCAGAGAAGGAGATAGATGCTGCCAGAGGACAGTCTGAGAGAGGTCAGAGGAGATAGATGCGGCCAGAGGACAGTCTGAGAGAGGTCAGAGAAGGGGATAGATGCGGCCAGAGGACAGTCTGAGAGAGGTGGAATGGGGATGAAGTAGAAAGTGTTGGGAAACTGTACTTAAAATGGAGGTAAATTAACTGCATATTCTATAAAAAGAAAAACCTTTCGGCTATAAAGAATCTTCACAAACAGCTAAATAGTGTGCATAGGCCTGATTCATAAGTTAAGTAAAAAATTGAGTAAGTAGTCTCCTGGACAAAACCATGTTACAATGGAAGGGGGTGCAAATGAGTGTTCTGTTTTGCACATAAGTTAAATACTGACTGTTTATTCTTATAGAACACACATATCAACTTTAAATTTCAGTGTACAAATAAGCTATCAAGTATTTGTGTGCTACATGAAAAAACAGCCAGTATTTAACTTATGTGCAAAACAGAATACTCATTTGCACCCCTTGCAATGTAACATGGTTTTGTCCAGGAGACTACTTACTCAATTTTTTTTACTTAACTCTCCTTAATGAATCAGGCCCCATGTCATTATTGCAGGATGTTACAGACATAGAAGGGAGGGACACAGTACTAGAATTTTTTCATTAAGAATGGTATGTGTGCTAATTATTAAACATTGCAAGCAGGCTTTTATTCAGGCTGTACTTTTAACTGCAGTTTTATTTATTTTTATGAGAGATCCAGCATGTGTAGGGTTTACATAAACAAGCACAAATGAATTATTGGTCTATACTGCAGAACACAGTGACCATTCACATTCATTGTTGTCTTCATTCAGTGTTTCATCAGAAACCAATCTTCATCGTAATGTAATCTGTTCTTGTAATTACGTGATTACAGTTAGTATGAAATAAGCTTTATTGTATGTACAATGTTCATTCTCTGACCACATTTCATGTTTTTTGTGTTATTAAAAGTTACTGCCAGGTCAGAGCATTGCGTTCATCTTGTCTCCTCAATGCCAACATTGCCCCGGGTGTCATAGCATTTTGACATAATACTGTTTATCAATGTAATCCTTGTACAGCAGCCATTTCCGTGTCCTACTGGTACTATGCAAGATATGTGCTGGACAAAGGAAATAATCCCCCGTTGGCCTTATTTTTAGCCGCCTGCTTTCCGCTAAAGATCATCAATGTTACATGCAATTTGTCTTTTTTTTGCAAATATTCTGTCTTTACGTCACGCTCAGAAAAGTTCTAATACAATAAAGTACTTAATTAGAATGTATGAGCACATAGTAAGTCCCACTGGTACTGTCTAAATTCTTCACTGCTCAGTGTTCACTTAAGACATGTCTATAAATATAGCCAGATACGTGCACACGTCAGCCTCCATGCTCGCTTTTGACCAAGTGTGTGCAGAAGGATTGTGCTGTGTAATCAAAATCATATTTGATCATATTTGAAAGTACAGAGTACAAAATATGGTTGGCTAATGATCCCATCAACCAAGGCCAGTCACATTAGTGGCCACCATAACCATTTACACAATCAGGTGATGCAGTTCAGAGGTATCTATGGAATTAGGTTTAAAGCAGGCCTGTCCAACCTGCGGCCCTCCAGGTGTTGTGAAACTACAAGCCCCAGCATGCTTTGCCAGTAGACAACCTGTTGATAGCTGGAAGGGCATGCTGGGACTTGTAGTTTCACAACATCTGGAGGGCCGCAGGTTGGACAAGCCTGGTTTAAAGTGTAACCTAGAATTTAGGCTTCAATTTGTATTTGGGCAAGAGTTTGGGTTGGGATCAGATTTAGAACTCAGATTAATGTGAGGGCGATGTGATGATTAAGATTAAGGGGTAGATTTACTAAAACTATAAACACCAAACAGGTGATATTCTCCTCTGCACACTACCTTTCTATTTCTTAAGTTATATAACCTTACTTGTAACCTGAAATAAAACACATGGGCACGTGTTTGAATTTTGGCACACTAAGGTCACAGTTTTAATTGTGAAAATAATGGTGGGAATTAAAGCAGATGCAAACTCAGCTACCAGCTGATACCAAACCCGAACATAGGGATGGCCAGCCGGCCCAGAATCCCAGACGCTAGCATACTGCACAACCCTTCTAGCCTCAAAGGGCACACTTGCACAAACGATACCCAGGGCATTTGTACAAATGACCCTGTGTCAGATTCGCTATAATGGACGGATCGTTGAGGTCTGTGTGGCTAAGCACTACTGAGCCCAGAGGTGCGGAGTCTAACGAGGCAGATGGTTTCGCCAAGGACCCCCGTAAGGAGGTATGCACTATGTAGCCTCGGCCCGCAAGTTGCGGTCCTCTGAGTGAGTGCCAGGCTAGACCAGCTGAGAGAACCCTGCGGCTGATATAGAGACCACTGAAGATAGCTGTAGAGTTGCTGAAGGCAGGAGTGATAATCTGCGTCTTGTATAGAGACCACTGTGGTTAGCTGCAGAGTTGCTGGAGACAGGAGTGACAATCTGCGATCCAAGGAGCAGGAGAACAGTGGGAGAACCTTATGAGCGCTGAGGAGAGCTGACTCAAAGAACAGACACCTTACCTGTGAAACAGGTGCCTTAAATAGCCTGAGGATAATTAGACTCCCAATGGGAGGAGGAGGTGATAAAATCTGGGTCTGCACATGCGTAGTCATGGAATGCAGACTAGTGGTGTCAGAGGGAGCTGTCGTGCCACGGAGCCAGCAGGATGCTCAGGGAGTGTGGGCAGGTGAGTGCATCGAACCCCAGGCGTTAGGTCCACGGGTCCGATGTGTGACACCCTGACAGAGACAAGAACGAAGGGGGGAGAATCCTGCGGCCAAATATAACTATTGTGCCATGTATTAACCACTGACTGCACTGCCTTCCCACCAAAAGCTGTGGTCATATAACAGACACACAACCTGTCACCACCTGACGCCAGAAATTCTGCCAAAAACCCATAAATCTGATGTATAAACCTACTTAAATCTTCATCCATGAGATGCACCCCATTGGGTCTATAAAGATGAGGGTGACAGAATCTAATCAAGATGTGTTGTATTACCCATTCCCCCGAGCCCCTCAAAAATTTAGAAACAGAACGGCTAACTTGTCGCCTAATATTATCCATGACACGTCCACTACAGGCATCCCTCCAAGTTAATCTAGGTATGGTATTTGACCAGTATACCTTAATCTCTATCCAGCTATCGGCTATAAGCTGCAAATCATCTATTATATGTCACAAAACGCCAACTTTTTTAACCTTACCCAAATCATTACCCCCTGAATGAATAATTAAGAAATCGGGGCTTGACCTCTGGCTATCATATTAATAAGCAGATCTTTAAAGCCGGGCCAGCACACCCCCCTCCCCCTTCCTACCAATCCACTGGATGTTCACTGGGGTTTTAAATTTGGGCCTATCCTGAGCCGAGCAATGTCTGGCAGCCCAGTAGATGAAAAAGTGGCCAACCATATAAACCTGAAGGGGCTTTGGGCAATGATCTGTAAACCAGAACAACATCCCAACGGTCAATTAAACATATAATGGTACATTAACACTATGAAAACAACACATTATCAGTATGAAATGGGATGCATCCCTGTAAACAAGGTAGGATTTACCAGCATGCAATGCTGGGAAATGGGGCGGGGAGGGGCAGAGGCAACCCATATGAAGGTATAACCATGAAAACCTTGTAGGTGCTCATGCGATGAGGACCTTCATCTGAGGAAAAATTAGGGAAATCCCTTCATGCCCTCATATCCAAAAGTAATCAAACAATTCCTGTGTTGCCAACAGGAGACTAATGGTTACAATTTGGTGGGTCTAATATATCTTTTATTGGTGCAGGATTTCCACCCACCCAGTGGCTTGATGCCCTGTATGGACGACCCTTCTACTGCCACAGAGATAGCAGCACCTATTCTGAATGAACATGTTCCAAAATTGGCTGAATTGAGCCCTAACTTAACACATTTCTTATAAATAAAATGAAATTGGTATGTGGTAAGAGTCGCACTGTCAAGATGGAGCAAACAAACCTGCCCATCGATGGGTCTAACCAACAAGTCAAGCATAGATTGTCGCTGGTTCGAATGCCGGTATCGTTTATTGATGTAAAACTGAACCCATCATGCCAAGCCGCTCTATATGCCTTCAAGGTAGAAGGAGACAAAAATTTCTACACAAGTCCCTCTATGCTGGTTCAACAATCTGCCAAACATGAGAAGGACAAGGTGTACCATTAGTGTCAGCATTAGGAGCATAGTTGCTTGACCACATATTCGTTGTGGCAAGAACCTGATTGAAAACAGATCCTGAGAGCTACTACCTACCTATGTTGGTAAAAAATATCTATGTAAAAGGAGGGTACAACCTTTTTTAAAAAGATAATATCAACAAACTACTTGACATCTTGGTTCTTTACAAGCCATCATTTCCCGAAGTGATGCAGATCCAACGAATATGAAAGGTATTATGTCCCAAACTTTCATTTTGCTTACCTGAGATTGCTGCGGGATGCAGCCTTCTATGCTTTTTCTCTCAGTCTAATATATTGTGTAAGAATAATTTTTTTTGTAACACATTATATTTTTTTGATTCTAAATAAGTTATTTACTCCGCTCTGGAGTACGGTATGGGAGTAAATATTCATCAACATCATCTTCATCAAGTCACAGTACTACTGTCTCATCATGCTCACCATGTAACTGCTGCTATTATTTACTGGCACTTGATTGTAATTTCTAATGTAAGTTGCTTACATCAATGCTAGGACCTGACATATTGTCCTCAAAGGCCAGAAAATGTGACTAAATAAAGGCAGTAACCCGGCCCCCAGGGGCCAGTCCCATAGTGAGCTACCTTGGGCTGGATCACTGGGCTACCTGCATTTTTTCAAATTAAAATGTTATTAATAGGCGACTGAGCTGAGTCTTAAAACACCCTCTCCCCACCCCAACCCCAACCTAGACTAAAATTTACCAGCCTGTCCCTGGGGATGGAAAGTGAAGTTTGGCATTGCTAAGTGCATTGTAAAAAACGACACTGTTTGATATCACAAAGTATTGCACGGGTACATGTACACCTATATAGTTAATGGTTCTAATGACAAGTACAGAAAATCACCAGGTTTTTATCACAATGAATTGCCTGCAATATTTTTTCATCTATATAGCTAATAGCACTAATGACAAGAACAGAAAAAGCATTGTGTCTGCCCGACTCCTCCTCTGTACAAACTTCTGCTTCTGTGGACACTTGCTCTGTAACCAATCAGATTCTAGCTATCAATTTGTACTAAATAAACGATAACTAGAAGCTGATTGGTTGCTATAGGAAACATCTAAATTTTTCAAACCCGCCGAAAACTCGCAGCTTGATACATTCACCACTTAAGCTCATTTTGAAGAGCATGGTGGGTTCCAAGCTGCCTTTGCACTGCTGCAACTTATGCACTTTTCTACCAAAGTACAATTGGACGGTGCAAAATGCGCCCATTAAAAGTATAGAAAAGATCCGTTCTTTCCCATGTTAGAGCTGGTACAAATTTCAAGTGTTCATGCAGTCTGAAAATAGCTATACGCTCTTCTTTAAAGCAAGGAAAGCTCCCAGAAAGACATTCTCACCACCCTTTATCTCATTTCTATAATCTTGGTCTACAAAATTAAATCTCCTCTTTGCCCTTCTCAGCAAAACAAGGCTCAGCGAAGCTCCTACTCTGTACTTTATGAGGAGTGCCCATCTCATACAAATCATACGGTGCAAACTTCTGCATATCAGTAAAGCTCCACAAATCCATGTTCTTTGGTGGTATTTAGGTGCACCGCGGATACAAAGAGGATTTTGCACCTCAGCTGTTGTGCACTTTGTAAATGAGACCACAATTACTGTCACAATTTTTGCAATGTACAATAACCAAGGGCCACTACCAATACAAGTGTATGAATTGTTTAATAGAAGTCCAGTCTCTACTGCCAATAGAACTATGGTAAAAATGGCAGATGTGATATTATATATATTAGTTAAATAATTGACAAAACGTTAGGTAAAGATAAGTCTGAAATTGGGCGAACAGAACTTCTGGGGATTTACCTACTAATGTGTTAAAGGTTTTCCTCTATAGACGTATTTTGTTTTATTTATTTTTAAAGAAGGCTATTTATACTATATTAGAATATCTGCAATCTGAACTGGTTTGAGTGTGTTGCTATTCTTAATATACTTTATTTATAAATTTAAAAAAAAAAAAACATATTCCGCCTGCTGTACTATAGGAATATGTTCATGCTTAACTTCTCTTGCAGAAAATGTGTTATCCTCTGAATACGTAAACAGACTGAACTGCCTATGACAGATGAGGTGCGCCCAGTAACATCTGCGTATTGTATTTACATTAATTATATTTCAAACTGCTAACAAAACTGGCTTATGTCCCTCAGACCTGTGAATGTACTTATTGCTTACAACTTGAGAAAAGGCAGAAGTTGATAGTACCATCACATCTCATTACCCACCATGTGTCTTACTTGCATTTTCTCGGCTTCTGTAAACAGATCTCAGATGCACATTTTACATAAGCGTAGAATTGAAATTGATAGGTTTTGAGTTAAACTGGCAATTGTAATTGGATTAACTTGTGTAAAGCAGTTTTAGTTGAGAAATAAATTGTGCACCAACAAATGAAAGTCTCTTTGCAGGAATTTTGACCTGCTTTGATGGAAAGGCCATACCTTAAAAAAATGGATAGGTCTATTTATTAAATGTTTATGCTATTAATTTAATGTTGTGGCAGGTTGGAGAGAGATAAGTTTATTTATTAAATGTGAATACTATTAATTTAATGTTGGGGCTGATTGCAAGGAGGGGGGCTAGTTATTAAATGTGGGTGCTATTGATTAAATGTAGGGGTTGGTTGGAGCTTTCTAAATTTCATGTACCTGTCTTTTTTCCAAACAGGTCCCCAAAATTTCAGGATCTAGACAACCAGCAACTGAGCTAAAGACATCAGCAGCCGCTGGCAGTGAAAGCTGAAAGAACAGGCAAGAGAGTGCAGGACAGTCTGCCAACTGTCTTGAATCTGGTGGGGCAGTCCCAAATTTGGGTGACTGTCCTGTTTAGTCAGGGATTGGGCAGCACGGTGGCTAAGTGGTTAGCACTTCTGCCTCCCAGCACTGGGGTCATGAGCAGGGGTGGGCTGGCAACATGCAGCACTGTGGAGCGCACAGGCGGCCGCATCACATGACACGCGATGCGGCCGCGTCATTGATGACGCGCCCGCATTGCCTGTCAAGTGAAGCGGCCGCCTGGTTATATATGGGTAATATTTCAGCCGGGGGGGCGGCTGGTCCTAACAGGGATTAGACTGAGCGGCCTGGGGGGGGCGATCCCCCGCTGCCCCCCAGCCCAGCTCACCCCTGGTCATGAGTTCAATTGCCAACCATGGCCTTATCTGTGTGGAGTTTATATGTTCTCCCTGTGTTTGCGTGGGTTTCCTCCAGGTGCTCTGGTTTCCTCCCACACTCCAAAAACATACTAGTAGGTTAAAAAGCTGCTATCAAATTGACCCTAGTCTCTCTTTCTCGCTCTCTCTGTCTGTGTGTGTGTATGTTAGGGAATTTAGACTGTAAGCTCTAATGGGGCAGGGACTGATGTGAATGAGTTCTCTGTACAGCGCTGCGGTATTAGTGGCGCTATATAAATAGATGGTGATGATGATGATTTGGTCTGACTGCAAGGAAAATTGGTTGATATCTCCTACTTCACACTGCTCTGCACGTGAATGGACAGCTGCATGCACCTAACAGTAGTACACACAGTATTTGTCAAAAATGATAGCTATAGTAGACCGTAGGGGCCCCCTGTCTTTAAGTGCCCTGGGCCCCTTAGAGCATTATTCCAGCTCTGAACGCATTGACCACTGTGTCTAGGACCGCCCCTATTCTGTCAATCACCTGAACAGCAGCGTTCTGTTCTGAAACCAGCGCCAGTGACATCACGGAAAGGGTCAAGATAGTGTCACAGGCGATATGAACAAGTAAGAAGCAGCATAAAGCCGCAACTGGCCAATAGGAATAACCAGAAAACCAGTGCCTGGCAATGGAAGAGAGAGGGAATTGGAGGACAGACAAAGAGGAGGAGGAAGGGTAGTCTGTTGTTGTTTGACAGTGAAATAACGAAAAAGGAAGTGGACAGACACACTGCAAAATACAAAGGTAAAAAAATCTAAAAGTTAATAGAAAATTATAAGAAAAAGAAGGAGAAAGGGTTTAAGCAAAGAAGTGACAGGGGGGAGGAAGTAAAAAGGTTGTGAGTTTGTGGAATAATAAAAAGAAAATGGAAGCTCTATGAAGTTTTCTTTATATTTGTATCTAATAGCAAAAAATAACAGAATTAGAGTAAAGTGGATCACTAGTTTTAAAATACTTCTCCAAGTGCTGCCCACTCATCTAAGTCAAGGGCTACTATAGAACCAGCAATACTGGCACACTGCCCAGATATCAACGTGTGTGAGGGCCCGGAGGGGATCAATACCTGAGAATTTCAATCAGAACCGTTTTGAAGATGCCAATTAATCTGGTCAGCAGATTACCACTCTCAGAGTTCCACATAACCAGATCTATCTAATTTGGCAAACCACATCTTTGGCCAACATGGAGACAGATTTCGGAGCTGAGGCCAAAGGTCTACCCTTCCTTGTCAAAGACCCATGTGTATAAGTGTCACTTTCTTCTATGGTACTTGGGGGAGCTTACAACGTTTTGCTATGGGGCCCAAAACGTCTAATAGCTCAGGCTGAGTATAATGTATAGCAAGCATACTAAATTTACAAAGCCATTATTTGGATGGGAAACAGCCTTTGGTATTAGGGCTGCCACAAATGATAACATTCTAGTTATGTAATGTAGCTCTTCCTACAATCATGGTGTGATAAGTTAGCCTTTCAGTATCGACCACATATTTCCACACCTGACTCGTATCACACTTTTGTGTATCCCACACTAGCATCACATTAATTGAGCACACAGTATACACAAACCACTATATGTAAATATATATTAATCATCCTCTTCAAATGGCTCAGTTATTATGGAAAAATGATCCAGTAAATCACACAAAACAGACATGAATGCTGATTTAACTGCAGAGTAATTACAAGAACAAGACTGTAACAATGATGTCATACAACATATGCTGCTCTTCATAACCAACCGGTGCAATGTTAATGAAAGCAGAATGAGGAGCTGCAAGTTACTGTGCAGCTGGAGAGCTAGAAGACTTGTGGTATTTCACCAAATGACCCAAAACAGCGGTAAAATACCACAAAAGAATATTAAGCTGTAACAGCCAAGTACATTTTTTGCCTCCTGCAGTCAGTTGTCACTTGGTGATGTTTTATTACATTTATAAAATCAAAATAAAATCTGAATAAAGTAATAAATATAATACCCCAAGAAAAAGATTAAACATCCAGAAATGTTTTTTTTGGAGGGGGGGGGGGTTAAGCACACAAGGTTACAACATTCCTGCTACAAGACACTTTCTGTGATGCAGCATTATCATAGCAGAAAGCGGAGTGTACAAGTTTAGTGTTTGTTAGTTAAGAAGGGAAAAAAGAGTCCTGGATAATTTTTGAGTAGGGATTTTTAAACCAGTTTCTCTTCCGTAATTTTCTATTCTGACTTGGAAACTGCAGAGTGCCCTCAAGTATGAGACTTATCTTGAGGCTTATAATTTGTAAGCCAGGGGCAAACACAGGATTTGTAGAGGGGTTTTCCACGCCATGCCGCCAGTGGGGCGTGACCAGCTTGCGTGGGTTCGTGGCTATAATTTTAGACAGTGCTTGGCTGCTCTCCAACTCTTCCTATCTCCATCATATACAGGAGCAATGCTGCATGCACTACTGTTAGGTGCACGCAGCTCTCCCTTATCGAGCAGAGTTGTGTGTAGCAGGACATACCTCCCAACTGTCCCTACAGTCGAGACAAAGTTCTGACTGAGTGTGTCAGAAGAGTTGGCAGACTATCCTGCTCTCTCCTACATGCTGCTTTCAATACTTGTTGGTGTTCGTGTCCTAAGCTCAGTTGCTGCTTGTCTGGATCCTGGAATGTTGGGTCCCTGTTTGGTAAAAGGACAGGTACATGATATAGAAATCCCAGCAATGAGTGAACACAGTATGCCTCCCTCCCCCAAAGCAGCCCGATATTAAATCAAAATCACCCACGTTTAATAATTAGGCCTCCCAGCAACCAACCCGGACAGTAAATTAATGTCATTCACATTTAATAAATGTGATGTTAAATACTTTTGTGTCAAAAAATACAAAAGTATTATAGGAGTGATACCTTTATTGGCTAACCCAAAAAATATATTATTATATTTGCTAGCTTTCAGAGCACAGAACCCCTTCATCAGGCAACTTTACAAATGAATGACTAAGAAACAGGCACAACATTTAAGAGCTGTTACATCAAGAAATTTGTACAGGGAGGGGGGTGATATATCGTTAAGATAAGCTAAAGTAATAAAACTGAGGTTTTCATTATGGATGGAAGCGTAAAGTCCTATGAGTTCAGAGATCTGGAGTCACTTTGCTGTGGGGTGTGAAGTGTATC